>NC_064925.1:147272918-147575948 GCF_023897955.1 Schistocerca gregaria
GTTTAAGTTCCATCAAATCGACAGCTGTCTCCTAAAAGTGTACATAGAAAAGTATGCTTCCAGAGGGGAGAGAGAACTGTCCATTGCAACACCATAAACTTATTGGAAACATTCACTGTTGAATAAAAAGTAATGTGGGGCAAGGACATGATGGAACATCACTGTAATCAGTTTTTAACTTATTAACGACGAGTGGCAAAGAATCCATGATTCAAATGGCTCTAAGCACTATGGGACTTAACATCTGAGGTAATCACACACATCCATGCCCGAGGCAGAATTCGAACCTGCGACCGTAGCAGCAGCGCGGTTCCGGGCTGAAGCGCCTAAAACCGCTCGGCAACAGCGGCCGGCAAAGGATTCCATGAAAGCAACCCTAGCAAAGAGGGTGACAACAGCAAAGCTTACTGATAAATCCGATTCATTGAATCATACTGACTTCAGTCTCTTAACATCGTCGAACTGCGTCACTGGGATGGCGTCTAACAGCTTGAAGCTTTCTAAATTCAGTGAAAGGTAATGTTTTAGGTCTAGGCGCGAAGTTTGAAGAGCCGACAGCGTCGCCTTGTCCAAACTTATCCTCGAAACTGATCACGGTGCGTGAGAAAGCAGCTTCTTGCGGCGACGTTTGAAATGCCCCATCTAGATTTATCCTAATGTGGATACGTATTCGCCCATAACTGACCGTGATCGGCGATTGGAACCGTAAATGTTTGTGGGCGGACACTCGTGTGTAGAATGTAATCTGCACTCGCTTTAGTGATCTCTCTAAGCTGAAAAGCTCGTGTATTACCACACAAATAAAATTTTAATTAAAGTAATTGACAGACTAACGTTATTAAAAGCACTGAAGAGGAGGACATAAATATTAACGGGCAACATTTTGAGATGACGATATTACGCTCCAAATGATTAAAATGGACTCCATACATGTACTGAGTTATTTAACAGGAAAAGGAATAGCTCCATCTGCGCAAAACACCTCTATTGTAAACTTGATGCACTTATAAACATATGTGCTGTGAAATAATCAGTGAACATAACCTGCTAAGCATTGAAAATGCTAGCTACAGTGGTGGTGCTTTTATTAGTAATGTTCCTAGTAATCATTACTTTAGTATTACTTCACAATATCTGACCCCTTTGTACTGAAATGTGCTTGGTATTATTATTAAAACATTACACTTTATGTCGGAACAAGCCTAAAATGCTGAGATTGCCTCTGATTAAACCAAAAACACTGTATCCTACGCCTTATCATACTGGAAGTTACGTTCGTGACTCGCAAATAAATTTATGAAATCGGGTAGACTGAAGTGTGACCACAGTATTTTTCTGTTGTAAGTAAATAAAATGACACAGTACCTTTTGGTGTCTTCTTCTGCAACATCTGCAACATTGTCTCCAATTTGTAGTAATATTTATAGTAAAATTGCCTGCCGGCCGCGGTGGTCTAGCGGTTCTAGGCGCTCAGTCCGGAACCGCGCGACTGCTACGGTCGCAGGTTCGAATCCTGCCTCGGGCATGGATGTGTATGATGTCCTTAGGTTAGTTAGGTTTAAGTAGTTCTAAGTTCTAGGGGACTGATGACCACAGATGTTAAGTCCCATAGTGCTCAAAGCCATTTGAACCATTTTAAAATTGCCTGTGTAAATTCTGTGCCAACATTTCGATGTTTTACTCAATGATGCCAGTAATAGAAATTTAGAACATACTATATTTATAACCAGCTCAAATAACTTCACAAACAGACCAAGAAGGTCGTGACTTTTACATCATATCGTCCTAGTATGAAAACTATTATACAATAACACACTGAACTGCACCAATAATAAGTATACTTCAGTCTGTTGACAGATGGTGAGCACTGCTTATAGGCTTTAGCGAGATTGCTACATTATGATGAATTTGCAGCCTATAATTGTGGCTCTCTCTCTCTCTATATATATACAGGTATATATATATATATATATATATCTTCCTAGGATAAGAGCAACTTAAAACTCTACCGAATGAATAGTAGCAACTGTATCTCGTCCATCTGAGGGTTTTAGAACAATTTTACAAACTCAGCGTCCTCTAAATGTTCACCATTTCACACGTCTCTCGAGACTGTCTAGCCACAGCACTTAGAGAGTGTTCTAGTGAGTAAAAAGGCGGTAATTCTGCTGCCAAAACCCTTCCGCCGGCAAAGTACTACTACTTATGCCTTAAAACTAAAGTCATTACGCTGTACATTTGCATTTACATAAATCGATGATAATTACAATGACAAAAGCACTTTTTACAAAATACGTATAACAAAACACATGTCATTATTTAAAGAGTAAAATTCAAAAATTTATTTACGATTTAAGATTTCTCGTTTCTCTATCTGGCGGCAGTAGAGTACAGTTCTATGTGAGATCATTTGTGTCACTGTTACCGCTAGATGGCAGAAGTGTTTCGTACTTGCTCTAACAATTCACTGCCTTCTATATGTTGTTATCCAGCTATGCATGGATAATGCTCGTAATAACATGTTATGAATAAAATTTTATATTATTTAAATGAAACAGTTTATACAATGTGGTAATGATACTTGTATCGTTACATGCTGCTAAGATATCATTACCAGACTAGTTAAACTACAGAGATTTCTTGACCTTTGTGATTCTCTCTTTGCTTCCTGAACATTTGCTTTATCTGCTGCTGCCTTGGTAACTTTTAAGTGACTGCCGGCTGTGTCGCATGAGTCTGTTGACTTCTTTGTGGCGCGGAAAGGGTCTTGTCCCAGCTTGCGCTCTACGTTACATAGTCATCAGTGTATTCTACGAGTAATTCACATGCTCCAGCTTGTAGTATTTGGTTGTGTGGCTATAGCGTTGGCACTTAAAACATTTTTAGTGATGATTGCTTGAGACGGTCTGCAGTCGACAGCAGAGGGTCTTGCTGTTGGCTCGCAATATGTTGCTCTCTTTCGAGGGTCATCAGCCCTCGCCCTCCAAGTCAAAGGTCCAGGTCAAGGACGGGACACAATTCGGCAGGTAGAACAGTTGTACTTGCTAGTTACAATCCACCCGCCATCAATATCAAACCTTACCCAGTCGATCCTAATCACGAAATCATCGACGAAGGGACCAAAACGCATAGGACTTGGCCTCCTGGCGCGCCATGAAGACGAATGACCTAGACAAAGGGGGCACATCTGATGGCGACAGCAGCTGCGGTCCGACAGGAGCGATAGATGCAGAAATCTTTCACTCATCCGACAAGGATGAAGATCAACAATTTCAAACTGTCCGCCGAAAGCGAGCGGACTTGAAGAGAAAAAAATTGCAAGATCTCGCTGACGCCCTCCAGGAGATCACTATCACTACCAACATCAACAAATTCGACCCCCTACCAACATAATGCGAGCAGATGGACGTGACGACCCAAAGCAACAGAAGACGCTCCTCAGAGGGCACAACTGTATCCATATAGGCGCCTAAATTTCCGCCGACGAATACACAGGAAAATATTAGTCAGTGAATGGGAAACTGAAGAAACATGTCACGAGCCTTATAAAAGCGATGTCCAGAGGTGTGATAAAACGTCATTTTGAGTCATTAATTGACCAACGATTAGCGCTACGCTTTTTCCAACAGGCATGGTTCCTGTGCATAACATACCAGCTGCCAAGTGAGGAAACGCTCAAATTGGTCAATAATAATTTATCGACAGAAATCACAGCACAAGGGGCCGAGGAGGTACTACACACCTTTGATTTTCCACAAGCGAATGCACACCGGGTCAAATCTACAGACGACAAAACCAACCGACGAGTGTCGCAGCCTGGGTCTCTGCCCCAAGAGGGCCAACTGGGGACTCTATTTACGACTTACACCATCTTTTGGACAGCAGGGTCAGAGTCAAAAAGTAAAAGAGAAACTGCCACAATTAAAACGCCACCTTTTTTCCACACTCTCAGTTAATGCGTCTTGCCTGTCGCAGAATTGTACGAAACCTCGCACTTGGAAACCAAAGTGCGCGAACTACGATGGCGACCTCCCGACAGTTAGGAGAGGACGTACTGATTTCCAGCAAGCCCTCAGGACCTACACAGCACAAGGCCAAGCTCTGAGGGCAAGAGAACAACTAAAGCTGCAGAATTAGAAGACTTCATTGTTAGGCACCAAATCGATGTTCTGAAACGCATCTTCATGCGACACAAGCATTTAAGCTGAAAAACATAGTGCACTATACGATGGACCGCGCAAATGGCCCTGGGAGCAACACGGCAATTTTCATCAAGAAATGCTTCGTTCATGCCCCAGTCACCCTCCGGCCATTGTCGACACTGGAAGGCAAATGGATCACCATTTCGACTTTCTGCGGTATTATTACTCTGGTGGCGGCCTACCTTAGTCCTCAGAGACCATTTGACAAAGAGGACTTTCAAGCGATTTTTATTGTTACTCCAAGGCGATGTGTGGTGACTTAAGTGCCAAGTACTAAGCACAACATTCGCGGCGCAACAACCAAATTGGCGTTCGCCTGCACTAACTGGAGGAACAACTGGAGGTAATAATTTTTGGCCCAGGAGATCCAACGTCAGACCTTGGTCATGGCCATGACGTCCAGGACGTCGCAGTGCTAAAAATATCATGACCAATTACAAACTGTAAACGATATTACATCTTACCATCACCCTCTGCTTGGCGTGATATCGGAGGCTCTTTTCAGACCTACGTACACCATCGACAGTGACTACCAAATGGGAACAGTTCTAAGAGTTGCCCTACCAACGATGTGTCCACTGTAGTGCGAATTCACAACACCATCTCCCCTCTTACCAGTAAAATTAAACCAGTTTTCCAATGCGCATCAATCATGGTACGAATCCACACGTCGTAGCATGACAGGTTGCAGGGGCTGAAAACACTCAAATACAGTGCGAGACGACGCTGGTAAAGTTTTTGCATTCCAGAGGACCATAGAGAGACGATAAGGCTCTCGAGGGCACAGCACTGAGAACATAGAGAAGATATCTGGGCAAACAAAGTGGCCTCCCTGATGCTTCAGTCACGAGATCAATGGGGTTTAGTCCGAAATCTGAAATAAGCTACACGAGCTCTCCAGGATCCGACAGGTCTCATATAAGACTCGTTGGGGAGACATAAATTTTTACTTCTACTTATGAAGACCAAAATACGATCGAAAATCTGGAGAACGATGCAGACGCCGAGTGGATTCACCGTAGAGCCCATAAAATCAGAGGAGCTGAACATAGTACCGACCCAGCACTAATAACACCTCAGAGGTTTTGGAGTTTATCAGACACATGGGAACTCACTCAGACCCTGCGCCAGACGACATTACTAACGTACAACTTAAGAATATACTACGAAAGCCACTAGTGTTGCTTGCAAGGATATAGAACCACTGCCTGAGGATCGGATATTTCCCAGACCCTTGTCCCACGTTGTCCCACTCCCTAAACTGGGTTTTTGGGAATTCTGAAGAGACTAATATTGCACTGTCTAAGGCCTTTCATCACCGACGAATACATTATTCGACCTCATAAGTTCGATTTTCAGCCTTCGCTTTCGTAGAACAATTTTTACGAGTGACTGAATATGTTTGTTGTTGTTGTTGTGGTCTTCAGTCCTGAGACTGGCTTGATGCAGCTCTCCATGCTACTCTATCCTGTGCAAGCTTCTTCATCTCCCAGTACCTACCGCAACCTACATCCTTCTGAATCTGCTTAGTGTAGTCATCTCATGGTCTCCCTCTACGATTTTTACCCTCCACGCTGCCCTCCAATACTAAGTTGGTGATCCCTTGATGCCTCAGAATATGCACTACCAACCGATCCCTTCTTCTTGTCAAGTTGTGCCACAAACTTCTCTTCTCCCCAATCCTATTCAACACCTCCTCATTAGTTATGTGATCTACCCATCTAATCTTCAGCATTCTTCTGTAGCACCACATTTCGAAAGCTTCTATTCTCTTCTCGTCCAAACTATTTATCGTCCATGTTTCACTTCCATACATGGCTACACTCCATACAAATACTTTCACAAAAGACTTCCTGACACTTAAATCTATACTCGATGTTAACAAATTTCTCTTCTTCAGAAGCGCTTTCCTTGCCATTGCCAGTCTACATTTTATATCCTCTCTACTTCGACCATCATCAGTTATTTTGCTCCCCAAATAGCAAAACTCGTTTACTACTTTAAGTATCTCATTTCCTAAACTAATTCCCTCACCATTACCCGACTTAATTCGACTACATTCCATTATACTTGTTTTGCTTTTGTTGATGTTCATCTTATATCCTTCTTTCAAGGCACTGTCCATTCCATTCAACCGCTCTTCCAAGTCCCTTGCTGTCTCTGACAGAATGACAATATCATCGGCGAACCTCAAAGTTTTTATTTCTTCTCCATGGATTTTAATACCTACTCCGAATTTTTCTTTTGTTACCTTTACTGCTTGCTCAATATACAGATTGAATAATATCGGGGAGAGACTACAACCCTGTCTCACTCCCTTCCCAACCACTGCTTCCCTTTCATGTCCCTCAACTCTTATAACTGCCATCTGGTTTCTGTAAAAATTGTAAATGGCCTTACGCTCCCTGTATTTTACCCCTGCCACCTTCTGAATTTGAAAGAGAGTATTCCAGTCAACATTGTCAAAAGCTTTCTCTAAGTCAACAAATGCTAGAAACGTAGGTTTGCCTTTTCTTAATTTTTCTTCTAAGATAAGTCGTAAGGTCAGTATTGCCTCACGTGTTCCAGTATTTCTACGGAATCCAAACTGATCTTCCCCGAGGTTGACTTCTACTGGTTTTTCCATTCGTCTGTAAAGAATTCGTGTTAGTATTTTGCAGCTATATCTTATTAAACTGATTGTTCGGTAATTTTAACATCTGCCAGCGCCTGCTTTCTTTGGGATTGGAATTATTATATTCTTCTTGAAGTCTGAGGGTATTTCGCCTGTCTTATACATCTTGCTCACCAGATGGTAGAGTTTTGTCAGGACTGGCTCTCCCGAGGCCGTCAGTAGTTCCAATGGAATGTTGTCTACTCCGGGGGTCTTGTTTCGACTCAGGTCTTTCAGTGCTCTGTCAAACTCTTCACGCAATATCATATCTCCCATTTCATCTTCATCTACATCCTCTTCCATTTCCATAATATTGTCCTCAAGTGCATCGCCCTTGTATAGACCCTCTATATACTCCTTCCACCTTTCTGTTTTCCCTTCTTTGCTTAGAACTGAGTTTCCATCTGAGCTCTTGATGTTCATACAAGTGGTTCTCTTATCTCCAAAGATCTCTTTAATTTTCCTGTAGGCAGTATCTATCTTACCCCTAGTGAGATAAGCCTCTACATCCTTACATTTGTCCTCTAGCCATCCCTGCTTAGCCGTTTTGCACTTCCTGTCGATCTCATTTTTGAGACGTTTGTATTCCTTTTTGCCTGCTTCATTTATTGCATTTTTATACTTTCTCATTTCATCAATTAAATTCAATATTTCTTCTGTAAGCCAAGGATTTCTACTAGCCCTCATCTTTTTACCTACTTGATCCTCTGCTGCCTTCACTTCTTCATCCCTCAGAGATACCGATTCTTCTTCTTCTGTACTTCTATCCCCCATTGCTGTCAGATGTTCCCTTAGGCTCTCCCTGAAACTCTGTACAACCTCTGATTTAGTCAGTTTATCCAAGTCCCATCTCCTTAATTTCCCACCTTTTTGCAGTTTCTTCAGTTTTAATCCACAGTTCATAACCAATAGATTGTGGCCAGAGTCCACATCTGCCCCTGGAAATGTCTTACCATTATATAATTTATCTGATACCTTTTAGTATCTTCAGGGTTCTTCCATGTATACAACCTTCTTTTATGATTCTTAAATCAAGTGTTAGCTGTGACTAAGTTATGCTCTGTGCAAAATTCTACCAGGCGACTTCCTCTTTCATTTCTTAGCCCCAATCCATATCCACCTACTACGTTTCCTTCTCTCCCTTTTCCTACACTCGAATTCCAGTCACCCATGACTATTAAATTTTCATCTCCCTTCACTATCTGAATAATTTCTTTTATTTCATCATACATTTCTTCAATTTCTTCGTCATCAGCAGAGCTAGTTGGCATATAAACTAGTACTACTGTAGTAAGTGTGGGCTTCGTATCTATCTTGGCCACAATAATGCGTTCACTATGCTGTTTATAGTAGCTTACCCGCATTAATATTTTCCTATTCATTATTAAACCTACTCCTGCATTACCCCTATTTGATTTTGTGTTTATAACCCTGTAGTCACCTGACCAGAGGTCTTATTCCTCCTGCCACCGAACTTCACTAATTCCCACTATATCTAACTTTAACCTGTCCATTTCCCTTTTTAGATTTTCTAACCTACCTGCCCGATTAAGGGATCTGACATTCCCCGCTCCGATTCTTAGAACGCCAGTTTCCTTTCTCCTGATAACGACATCCTCCTGATTAGTCCCCGCCCGGTGATCCGAATGGGGGACTATTTTACCTCCGGAATATTTTACCCAAGAGGAAGCCATCATAATTTAATCATACAGTAAAGCTGCATGCCGTCGGGAAAAATTACGGCCGTAGTTTCCCCTTGCTTTCAGCCGTTCGCAGTACCAGCACAGCAAAGCCGTTTTAGTTATTGTTACAAGGACAGATCAGTCAATCATCCAGACTGTTGCCCTTGCAACTACTGAAAGGGCTGCTGCCCCTCTTCAGGAACCACACGTTTGTCTGGACTCTCAACAGATTCCCCTCCGTTGTGGTTGTACCTACGGTACGGCTATCTGTATCGCTGAGGCACGCAAGCCTCCCCACCACGCCAAGGTCCATGGTTCATGGGGGGCCCTCTTTCGGAGGGCGAAGGTGACTGAATATGTAGCCTGTTATATCAATGTCTCGAAATACACAGCTACTTTATTGTCGAAACTTCCTGGCAGATTAAAACTGTGTGCCCGACCGAGACTCGAACTCGGGACCTTTGCCTTTCGTGGGCAAGTGCTCTACCATCTGAGCTACCGAAGCATGACTCACGCCCGGTACTCACAGCTCTACTTCTGCCAGTACCTCGTCTCCTACCTTCCAGACTTTACAGAAGCTCGCAGGAGCTCCCTGCGAAACCCTACATTTCAGCAGAATAATCCACGACCACATGTTGCTGGTCCTGTACGGGCCTTTCTGGATACAGAACATGTTCGACCGCTGCCCTGGCCAGCACATTCTCCAGATCTCTCACCAATTGAAAACGTCTGGTCAATGGTGGCCGAACAACTGGCTCGTCACAATACGCCCGTCACTACTCTTGATGAAGTATGGTATCGTGTTGAATCTGCATGGGCAGCTGTACCTGTACACTCCATCCAAGCTCTTTTTGACTCAATGCCCAGGCGTATCAAGGCTGTTATTACGGCCAGAGGTGGTTGTTCTGGGTACTGATTTCTCAGGATCTATGCACTAAAATTGCGTGAAAATGTAATTACATGTCTGTTGTATTATAATGTATTTGTCCAATGAATACCCTGTTGTCATCTGCATTTCTTCTTGTTGTAGCAATTTTAATGGCCAGTAGTGTAACAAATTAACTCACCAAACATTCTGTATGTCATACAGTGTGTGAGATTGAGGTTTCGATTCAGAACGAGTTAACCATTCTGTGCGCATGAAGATGAGGATATTCTTCCATGAGATGAGCAATCGCCTAAAACCACACGACTCCTCACAATGGTATCACAACCTCTCTTAAAGGTATTTCTTCCTCGTTTGGCGGCGGTAATGTGCTGTCATCCTATTACGAGTAACATATAATTTTATAACGAGAATTTGTAATACGTAATCAATTTGTTATAGCCATTAAGCCACACGTCAAGAAAACGTCTATAATGAGCTGTTTACGTATAATGTTTCGAATCAGCCAAGTACCACATTCATTCATGCACAAGTGTTGACGAACGTGAAATTGTTGGGGATGGTGGCACCAGGAGTGGATTGTACTTGACATGGGACACGATACAACTGGTAGCGGTGCAGAGACTTCTTCTGCTCGTACGTTACTGCAACCATTGGATAACGTCTTGCCCTTAGCCTGCTTTTGGAAGGCAAAACTGACGTGAGACTTGGTAGCTGAAGTTTATGCACACACTTGGTCAGTTATATTACTGCCTCTAAACTAACGGTGATTCCGAGTTGCATTTCGTGGCCTAAATGATTCACTGGCGCCATTCGGGCCAGACTAGCTATCCTACATGTCTTCTACATATTCTTCAGCTCTGAAACGTTGAGTTCCATGTTAAATGTGGACGACAATTCATAAGTTCAGCTCCGCAGTAGTACATGGTATAGTCTTGTGACGTCTCTTTACTTGTATTGTGGTACAGTATATTCATTTACCCTGTTAACAGCTTTGTCTTTCCGCGAATAATTGGTGTTTTCTTTAATACGTATTTGTCAGAGAGTATAAAAAGCACGAGGTTTGTACATCCCTCTCCCTGTGGCGTTCGCTGTGTTATTCGGTGGTTTGGTATTTTCTTAATTTGTAAATGAAAATGACAATCTTATTTTATTACATTGTGTAATTACTAAATAATTTTTTCTCCCGGTTAAAGATTTGGTCAAGTTGCTAAAGAACTCCAAGTTAACGTCGTGTTAAAACGTTGTCTGTAAGTTGTGTAAGTGTCACTAAATCACAGTTCATACAACAAATTATATACAACTATTGATTGTGATGGAAACAGTTATCTACTGCAAAATGATCATGAAAACCACCGATTATCAGCCTCGCACAGCACTGACGTATGTTACCTGATACAATATTCTTCTCAACTCGTGCTTAATTAATTTCAACTCCTTACATCAGCTAGAAAAGTTTGTTATAAGGATCGTGCTATGAGTACTGTTTTAAAGAACCAATCTGATTCGAATTATTTTCATTAATATGAGTTCGGGACCACCGGTGCACATACACTCCTGGAAATGGAAAAAAGAACACATTGACACCGGTGTGTCAGACCCACCATACTTGCTCCGGACACTGCGAGAGGGCTGTACAAGCAATGATCACACGCACGGCACAGCGGACACACCAGGAACCGCGGTGTTGGCCGTCGAATGGCGCTAGCTGCGCAGCATTTGTGCACCGCCGCCGTCAGTGTCAGCCAGTTTGCCGTGGGATACGGAGGTCCATCGCAGTCTTTAACATTGGTAGCATGCCGCGACAGCGTGGAGGTGAACCGTATGTGCAGTTGACGGACTTTTGGCGAGGGCGTATAGTGGGCATGCGGGAGGCAGGGTGGACGTACCGCCGAATTGCTCAACACGTGGGGCGTGAGGTCTCCACAGTACATCGATGTTGTCGCCAGTGGTCGACGGAAGGTGCACGTGCCCGTCGACCTGGAACCGGACCGCAGCGACTCACGGATGCACGCCAAGACCGTAGGATCCTACGCAGTGCCGTAGGGGACCGCACCGCCACTTCCCAGCAAATTAGGGACACTGTTGCTCCTGGGGTATCGGCGACGACCATTCGCAACCGTCTCCATGAAGCTGGGCTACGGTCCCGCTCACCGTTAGACCGTCTTTCGCTCACGCCCCAACATCGTGCAGCCCGGCTCCAGTGGTGTCGAGACAGGCGTGAATGGAGGGACGAATGGAGACGTGTCGTCTTCAGCGATGAGAGTCGCTTCTGCCTTGGTGCCAATGATGGTCGTATGCGTGTTTGGCGCCGTGCAGGTGAGCGCCACAATCAGGACTGCATACGACCGAGGCACACAGGGCCAACACCCGGCATCATGGTGTGGGGAGCGATCTCCTACACTGGCCGTACACCTCTGGTGATCGTCGAGGGGACACTGAATGGTGCGTGGTACATCCAAACCGTCATCGAACCCATCGTTCTACCATTCCTAGACCGGCAAGGGAACTTGCTGTTCCAACAGGACAATGCACGTCCGCATATATCCCGTGCCATCCAACGTGCTCTAGAAGGTGTAAGTCAACTACCCTGGCCAGCAAGATCTCCGGATCTGTCCCCCATTGAGCATGTTTGGGACTGGATGAAGCGTCGTCTCACGCGGTCTGCACGTCCAGCACGAACGCTGGACCAGCTGAGGCGCCAGGTGGAAATGGCAAGGCAAGCCGTTCCACAGGACTACATCCAGCATCTCTACGATCGTCTCCATGGGAGAATAGCAGGCTGCGTTGCTGCGAAAGGTGGATATACACTGTACTAGTGCCGACATTGTGCATGCTCTGTTGCCTGTGTCTATGTGCCTGTGGTTCTGTCAGTGTGATCATGTGATGTATCTGACCCCAGGAATGTGTCAATAAAGTTTCCCCTTCCTGGGACAATGAATTCACGGTGTTCTTATATCAATTTCCAGGAGTGTATATTTTTTCACATTTATATTACCTTCGTCATTTATGTCTGCAGAGCTGCGTAATTTGAATTTGCCGCTGAGATAATTGTTAAGATGGCGGCAGACAATTCATAGAGACTTTCTATTGTTAGAACAAATAGAATAAGTATTTGAAATGCTTATTAAACTTTACTTTCGTATTGTGCTCTATTTATACTTCATCAAGCAATAATTCCACTCTTTTTCTAAGGAAAACATAGACAAAAAACGCGATACAAATCGTTATCATCAATGGCTGCGCTCCTTGCAGCGGAAAGAAATAATTAATACAGATAATGCTTACTGAGAAAGAAATTAAAGTTACAAATAATTATTCACTCGTATTTATAATAATAATGCACTCTATTCTCAAGTAATAATTAAAAAATAATTACAATTTCTTAACAGACCTAAGTGTGATATGCGTCTTGCGTCCTGAACCTACAAAAGCCAACCAACAAAAGGTAAAAACAAAGGAAGACAAACGCAGATCATTGTCTTTGTAGATGCACATCGATATGTCCAATTACATCATAAAATATTACATAAATAATTAATATTTATCATCGTTTTACTGTTGTTTCATATGTCGAATAGATAATGTTTATAACTGTTAGAGGCATAATTTCCTCTCGTCGCACTGTAGCTAAAATTTATCTCGTGGATGTTACATCCCCCTTCTTCTCTATTCGGGTATGGAATTCGTGAAGAAAGACTGGCCGTACGCTTCAATACAAGAATGAATTTCTGTAATACGTTGCACGGGATGTGCGTTGGCTAAATAATGCGTCTAGTAACTTGCTTAGAGACGTGCGCTTTGCATTCCATTTGAGTCCTTTGAGAAGTTGTCGTCCTTACGAAGGGAAAAAGAAAAAAAAAGAAAATTTGAGAACCGTGTAATCTTACATGACTTGTCTCTAGCTCTTCCGTTAACGCTATTTGATATATGGGGTGGTCCATTTATCTTGATCACGCTAAATAACTGTTTGTCCAAATGCAGATTACAAAATGTTTCAAGCAAATTTTCTTTATCTGTCAGGGGGACATCAATCAGCATGATAGCCTTCGTTGTAGCTTTGTTTTTTACAATGATATGAACAGCGGTATGACTTTTTGAAATGGCACCCTGTGCCTTTTACTATGTAATTCATTTGCTCTCCTAAAGACCTCTTCAAAAATGTATCACAGTGTACCATTCACTGAAACACAACGTTATTGGTTACATGACACAACATTGACCCTGACGCTCCCAGCACTCAGGGTACTCAGGGTAATGGAACACATCCACGTGCCGACGTTGACAGAAGACAAATGTAAACATAAGAAGAATGCACACCCGTCATTCCGTCAACCATCGTCAGTTTAAGAGTTGTGTGAGCAGGATGTACACCAACTAAGAGTAAGTAGAAATGCTACTCTTCTACGGAGAATGTAAGTTAGGAGAACAGTATTTGCAGTACTGTTTTCTTATGTACGGGTACATTTAGTACAGTAGTTTAGTCCTTTTAAATACTGTTGTGTAGAGCAGGCATACGGTTAAGGCTGTCCTTTCTACAAACTGCATCGGCATAACGTTTCTTTTATTGTATAAATAGTAGTAGTAGTTGTTGTTGTGGTTGTTGTTGACGGTAGGCGAAATGCTACGCAGGCAGCGGAACAGTACAGAGAGCGATATTCTGACAAGAACCCACCTTCCCGATGGATGTTTTCTCGTCTTGTTGCTACGCTTCAGGAAATGGGAAGTATCAACCCACGACAACGCAATCGTAGTATCACTCGCACAGACGAAGCTGCCGAAGTTACTGTTCTCGCTTCCGTTGCTATATATCCACATGTGAGCACACGACAGCTTGAACACGAGATTGGCATTCCTAAAACCAGTGTACATCATATTCTTACACGTCATCGGTTCCATCCTTACCACGTACACCTACATCAAGAATTGCGTGGGAATGACTTCCAGAAGCGTGTTAAGTTCTGTCAGTGGCCACAGCAGCAAATCCTCGCCAACCCAAACTTCTTCTCTAATATTCTATTTACCGATGAATGTTCGTTCACAAACAAAGGACAGGTAAATATAAGGAACATGTATTATTGTTCCTGCGACAGCCCACGATGGCTTAGACAGGTGGAACATCAGCGTCAATGGAAAGTTAACGTCTGGTGTGGGATGCTTGGTACTACAATTATTGGCCCTTATTTCGCCATTGGTGGTGTAAACGGCACAGTGTATGCCAACTTCCTCAAACGAAATTTTCCTCCTCTTCTGGATGATGTGCCTCTAAGAACCAGAATACTTATGTGGCATCGACATGATGGATGTCCAGCACATAATGCCTTGCGTGCATGTCGTGTTCTGAATCGAAGGTATCCTGCTAGATGGATTGGTCGACGAGGAACAGTTACTTAGCCTGCTAGGTCTCCTGATTTAAGTCCTCTGGACTTTTTTCTTTGAGGATGCATTAAGGACGTTGTCTATCGCTATATTCCAACAACTCCAGACTACATGCTCGAACTTATCGTGCTTGCTTGTTGTTCTCTTCAGCAGGCAACACTGGAAGCAGTAAATAATTCTTTCATTCAACAATTGCACCAGTGTATTGGTGTCTAGGTTCACCACTTTGAGCACTTTTGAATGTTCTACTCCTGGTAAATGGAACAGGAGAGTCAAAGTCAATTGTGTGTTATGTTTTTACATGGTTTCCATTTGTTTTCTGACAATTCCAGCAGGTGGACGAGTTTGTGATCCCGGGCTCATAGTCAGTGTTGCGTTATGTAATTAATAACATTGTGTTTCAGTGAATGGTACTCTGTGATACATTTTGAATAGGTCTTTAGGAGAGGAAATGAATTACTGAATAAAAAGTACAGGGTACCATTTAAAAAAGTCATACCACTGTTCATATCTTTGTAAAAAGAAAGCTACAACGAAGGCAATCATGCTGATTGATGTCCTCCTGATGGCTAAAGAACATTTGCTTCAAACATCTTGTAGTTTGCATCTGGCCAAACAGTTATTTAGGGTGGACAAGATAAATGGGACACCCTGTATATTATAGACATAGAAGTACCATTAACAACTGGTCAAACGTAGGTTCTAAGACCAAGTTCTTCGGTAAATGGATTACATTTACTTGCGATTCCTCGAAAAATTCTGAGCGTGGGATGTATTTCCTCAGAGGACGATTTGAGTGATCGCTCCACCTTAAATCAGTCCTGTCAGAAACTTATTGTCTCGGTCGATTCCTGTGATGGATAGCCGCTAGTCTCGTTGTTTTCATTCACTTGCGCGTCCTGTTTGTCCACTGCATATGTTGACTAGCTACGTTTACACGAACGCTGGTCATCCGCGCCTCTTCCCGCGTTTCGTAATAATTTTACGGCAACGTCAACACCGACAAATACTATGATCCCTCAAAAGCACAATATCCACTTAAATCCAAAAAGATGATTCATCTTGAGTGAAATCGTCACAAAGACAGTGATGTTCATATAAAGCAGTCCTCAGTGTCACTTCCTTAAACAAGGTAACAGTAATAGAGCTAGGATTAACAGCCATACCCGCGAAAATTACTTCCATGTCACAAGAAGTGTAATCGTAATCAATACCTTTACTGCATGAATTTTTCTTTATTTGTTTGTAGTGTCGTCTGGTCGAATATCGAACTCCATTGATAACAGTAGGGTTGTGAGTGCTGTGGTATTACACTATTGGCCATTAAAATTGCTACACCAAGAATAAATGCAGATGATAAACGGGTATTCATTGGACAAATATATTATACTAGAACTGACATGTGATTACATTTTCACGCAATTTGGGTGCATAGATCCTAAGAAATCAATACCCAGAACAACCACCTCTGGCCGTAATAACGGCCTTCATACGCCTGGGCGTTGAGTCAAACAGAGCTTGGGTGGCGTGTACAGGTACAGCTGCCCATTGGCGTACTGTGAGGAGCCAGTTGTTCGGACACCATTGACCAGACGTTTTCAGTTGGTGAGAGATCTGGAGAATACGCTGGCCAGGGTAGCATTCGAACATTTTCTGTATCCAGAAAGGCCCGTACAGGATCTGCAACATGTGGTCGTGCATTGTCCTGCTGAAAAGTAGGGTTTCGCAGGGATCGAATGAAGGGTAGAGCCACGGGTCGAAACACATTTGAAATGTAGCGTCCACTGTTCAAAGTGCCGCCAATGCGAACAAGAGGTGATCGAGATGTGTAACCAATGGCACCCCATACCATCACGCCAGATGATACGCCAGTATGGCGATGACGAATACACGCTTCCAATGTGCGTCCACCGCGATGTCGCCAAACACGGATGCGACCATCCTGATGCCGTAAACAGAACCTGGTTTCTACAAAAAAAAAAAAAAAAAAAAGACTTTTGCCATTCGTACACGCGGGTTCGTCGCTGAGTACACCATCGCAAGCGCTCCTATCTGTAATGCAGCGTCAAGTGTAACCGCAGTCATGGTCTCCGAGATGACAGTGCTGCTGCAAATGTCGTCGAACTGTTGGTGCAGATGGTTGTTATCTCGCAATCGTCCCTATCTGTTGACTCAGGGATCGAGACGTTGCTGCACGATCCGTTACAGTCATGTGGATAAGATGCCTGTCATCTCGACTGCTATTGATACGTGGCTGTTGGGATCCAGCACGGCGTTCCGTATTACCCTCCTGAACCCACCGATTCTATACTCTGCTAACAGTCATTGGATCTCGACCAACGCGAGCAGCAATGTCGCGATACGATAATACGCAATCACGATAAGCTACAATCCGACCTTTATGAAAGTCGGAAACGTGATGGTACGCATTTCTCCTCCTTACACGAGGCATCACAACAACGTTTCACCAGGCAATGCCGGCCAACTGCTGTTTGTGTATGGGAAATCGGTTGGAAACTTTGCTCATGTCAGCACGTTGTAGGTGTCGCCACTGGCGCCAACCTTGAGTGAATGCTGTGAAAAGCTGATCGTTTGCATATCACAGCATCTTCTGTAGTAATTTCAATAGCCAACAGAGTATTTCGATGTGTTCAGTTCTACCATTTGTTATGTTTACAAATCGTAATTAAATACCTGAAAAAATTCGGCAGTGATAAAAGTGGTGAAGGTATTGTTATGAGGTCACAATTCCAAATTATTTTCGGGGAGATGAAGTTTTACTCAGCATCTTAAGCCGTTCAGTTTTCCATCGCAGTGGCTGTCGGCTGTCCCTTCACGGAGAATGCATTCATTCAGAGTACGTGGTGGCTGTGAGACCTTTGTCGTAAGGAAAATTTTGCGGGGCAAATATTTTGTCTGCAAGTGGATTCATAATTATCGCCGATGTGTTGACTGTTTATTGGGACCATTCTACGAGAAATCTGCACGCTGTTGTAACGGCGGTGAAGGGTCGATACAAGAAGTTAAAGTGAAGACTGGCGCGTGCTGGCAACAACGTCGCCAGTAGTTTGTGACCTACAGGGAGAGTGCAGAGACTTGGGTCTGCAGGGTGTTGTAAGCGCCGCCACTGGCGCCAGCGCTACTGGCATCTCGCCAGGGCAGGTGTTAGGCGTCGTCGGCGAGTGGCGGCGGTATGAGGTGGCCACCTGCTCTTTCCCTGTCTGGCGCGACACAGGCGAACTGACTGCAGGGTCCTCTGACTGTACCCATCATGCACTCGCTGTGTGTTTTTAGACTCTCCAGGACTCGTATGATTTTGTAAGCCATCCTCTTTGTAATTTTTTAAATTGCCGCGGACCCGTACTGAAGATATGCTCCAGCAAGCTATTCCCAGGGCAGTGCAGATGCAAGAAGCATAGAGATGACGCAACGTGGGATGAGGTACCGGTGACAGATGTTAGGTTCGGTACCATGCCCGTGAGAAAGACCGCCTGCAGGATGCTGGTGCTCTGTGATTGGCTGCTATGTTCGGCAGTAGGGTGCGAAAACGTTAAACTTTAGTTGCTATTATTAATTATACCTGTCATCCAAATAACTTCATTTTTTTAAATAAACACCTCTCAACAGCCAGCTATCAATCAGGCATTTCAAAATTATTAAATTCAAGGTATTACTAAAACAAAAGACTTACGATATTACTGCCGATGCACTTCGGTCGCGTTCGGGTCACGCCTTGCTGGCTTGCCGCGCGAAGTGTCTCGGGCAGTCCGGCTCTCCAGTTCTAACTACTCCAGTAGACAGACATGTTGTCTGTTACAGCAGTATTTGTTTCGTGCAGTTGTATTTACTACAGTTCCGACCGTCGCTAGGTAAAGACATGTTGTCTGTAATAGTAGTATTTCATTCATGTAATTCTATTCTCCAGTTCTGACGGTTCCAGGAGACAGACACGTTGTCTGTGGCAGGATGTATTTCATGGTTCAAATGGTTCAAATGGCTCTGAGCACTATGGGACTTAACATCTATGGTCATCAGTCCCTTAGAACTTAGAACTACTTAAACCTAACTAACCTAAGACATCACACACATCCATGCCCGAGGCAGGATTCGAACCTGCGGCCGTAGCAGTCGCGCGGATCCGGACTGAGCGCCTAGAACCGCTAGACACCGCGGCCGGCGTATTTCATGTTATTTTAGCCAGATATAACGACTGTGGAAAGATATGTTCAATACGTTGTAATCAAGAATAGTTTCTCGTGTCTACATCAATAAAAACGCGAGGGGCATCCCAAATGAGTTATAGTTTATTCGTAGCAGCAGTTCCTTGCGAAGTTAATTTCAGCCTCAAGAAACAGAATCCACGGCCTGCGTGTTGTTTTCTGCCCTGGGGACATCATCATGATCAAGACAGTAGGTTAGTGAAGTGTACAAGAACTTACGTATTCCACACAGGGCAGTGGAAACAACTAGGCACCTCACGTGTACTGCATGCACAGTACAAATGTGCTCAGTGACACGTCATCTGCAGTAATGCAGAGGAAGTAAAGGAGGATGAAAGTATTAACTCTATCTCACTTTTATTCCTTTTTTTATTGCCGTAAGGGACGGCGTCCGTTCTAATAAAGATGACGTAAAAGTTTCAAAGCGTTTTCTATAGTGGAGGATAAGAACATAATTTAATGCAGTTTCGACGATTTTGTTTATATCTAAAACTGCCATGCAGTGTGTTACTCCTTTGGTTCAAATGGCTCTGAGCACTATGGGACTCAACTGCTGTGGTCATTAGTCCCCTAGAACTTAGAACTACTTAAACCTAACTAACCTAAGGACATCACACACATCCATGCCAGAGGCAGGATTCGAACCTGCGACCGTAGCAGTCGCACGGTTCCGGACTGCGCGCCTAGAACCGAGAGACCACCGCGGCCGGCAAGTTACTCCTTTCGGACATTCTTTCATTTTCATAGCGGATTGTTCCCACCACAGAGGTAAGATGGCGGTCGATACCCTACAGTATATCATTATCATATATTGTGTTCGAACATTATGTATTACCTCGAAGGAAACGGTCTATTGACACACAGTCAACATGGGTTTAGAGAATATCGTTCCTGTGAATCACAACTAGCTCTTTATTCACATGAAGTGCTGAGTGCTATTGAGAAGGGATTTCCGATCGATTCCGTATTCATTGATTTCTGGAAGGCTTTTGACACTGTACCACACAAGTGGCTCGTAGTAAAATTGCGTGCTTATGGAATATCGTCTCAGTTGTGTGATTGGATTTGCGATTTCCTGTCAGAGAGGTCACAGTTCGTAGTAACTGACGGGAAGCCATCGAGTAAAAACAGAAGTGATTTCAGGCGTTTTCCAAGGTAGTGTTATAGGCCCTTTGCTGTTCATTATCTATATAAACGATTTGGGAGACAATCTGAGCATCCGTCTTAGGTTGTTTGCAGATGACGCTGTCGCTTATCGACTAATAATGTCATTAGAAGATCAAAACAAACTGCAAAACGATTTAGAAAAAAATATCTGAATGGTGCGAAAATTGGCAGTTGACCGTAAATAATGAAAAGTGTGAGGTCATCCACATGAGTTCTAAAAGATACACGATAAATCAGTCTAATCTAAAAGCCGTAAATTCAACTAAATACCTAGGTATTACAATTACGAATAACTTAAATTGGAAAGAACACACAGAAAAATTTTGTGGGGAAGGCTAACCAAAGGCTGCGTTTTATTGGCAGGACGCTTAGAAAATGTAACAGACCTAATAAGGAGAATGCCTACACAACTCTTGTTCGTCCTCTTTTAGAATACTGCTGCGCGGTGTGGGATCCTTACCAGGTAGGACTGAAGGAGTACATCGAAAAAGTTCAAAGAAAGGCAACACGTTTTGTATTATCACCAAATCTGGGAAAGAGTGTCACAGAAATGGTTCAGGATTTGGGCCGGAAATCATTAAAAGAAAGGCGTTTTTTCGTTGCGACGGAAACTTCTCACGAAATTCCAATCACCAACTTTCTCCTCCGAATCTGAAAATATTTTGTTGACATCGAACTACATAGGGCGGAACGATCACCACTATAAAATCAGGGAAATCAGAGCTCGTACGGAAAGATCTAGGTGTTCATTCTTTCCGCGCGCTATACGAGATTAGAATAATAGAGAATTGTGAAAGTGGTTCGATGAACCCTCTGCCAGGCACTGAAATGTGATTTGCAGAGTATCCATGTAGACGTAGATGTAGATGTAGATTACAATATCCAGATGAGTGTCATTCGCCAATCTGGATTCTACTAAAGTGTGTCGGAATGCATGTTTGTAAGCTTGCAATTGCAGTCTGTTTCTATGCTATTTTTGTGGACTGCGCACGTATAGTAACATCATGAACCGCTGCTGCATGTGACCTCCATCAGGGTATGCAATATGACACTTGTTCATCGTTTTACAATGTACTAACGCGGCCCGGAAGATTAGTAAGGTACACAGGAAACCGATAAATGGGCGATCTTCAGTCAGATTTTAGCAGCTCCAGTTTATGAAAACTGAGAATGGTCAGGAGAACTGTGTTGTGACCCCAAGTCCTTGTATACCGCGTCTAGTGACGCCATCGGCCAAGGACAACATGTGGGAGGTTCCTACCCGATTCTGCGGCATCTAATAGTCAGGCCTACTAGATGAGTGGCTTGCCAAGCGAGTGCAATTATTATTCGTGCATCAGCAATATTTTCGTGATTATCATACCCACTGCAACTATGCTTGAAGTATGAGCCCTAGTGCCTTTCAATTAAGCTATAATTTATTCTCGTCCTTACTTTTTTTATGCAACGGAGTGGATAATGCATCTGACTAATAGCTAGTGCACCTTTCTGATTGGACTCACTCCGCCCTGGCAAGGCCACATTTCCTTCCTGTAGTATATATTTCATCCAAAGCTTGGACAACCCAGCAAGAAAATGGAGGTTAGGTTAAAGTACCTCAACAAAATGGCTACCCACAACTCAATAATCAAGACCACTGTTTGTCTCATATATCTCCACTTTTATTACAATAAATTCTTTCATGCTAATGTTGCAAACTTTCTTGCATTTCACTTAAACACAACAGTAAAACAGGTAATTCTCCACCCAATGGGCATGATATAACATAAGCATGTTACTATTCCATGGTCTCGTAATGTTTCTGAGTATTGCTACTGTGCACTTTCTGGATTGGTAAGGAATGAAATTTTAATGAAATGAACACCCTTATCTGCTTACAGGGGTTGACATACGTCAACGGGGACAGATGAAAATGCGTGCCCTGACCGGGACTCGAACCCGGGATCTCCTACTTACATGGCAGACGCTCTATCCACCTTTTTTTTTTTTTTTTGATCTCATTTTGTTAGGTTATGTTCGTTGCGTCTGCTCGGGGCGGGCGTCGTAAGACATCCGTTTCAGATCGTTATTGATCGATTAACTCAGTTTTTTTATTACAGAGGGTAGCTAACCCTCTGACCGAACACGCTGAGCTACCGTGCCGGCGATCTGAACCAGCGGGGACACAGAGGATAGCGCGCCTGCAGGGATTTATCTCTGACAAGCCCCCCGCGAAACCCACATTCTCAACGTATTGTCCCGCACTACATTCGTAGAGCCCCCGCCCATTATACTCATTACTCGCGGCACGTTTCCGATTCCCGTAAGAGCTCGGGCACTGTTTGTGCATTCGCACAGAAGAAGAAGATGGTCAAGTGGCCGGTGAGCCTTATGGTATCTGTTCTTTCGGACATGTCCGAAAGAACAGATACCATCTTAGTATATATATTGGTAAGGATTCTTTTGCTACTTCATTCTCTCCCACACTCTCGTAATCTCATTCATTTGCAAACATAACGAATTTACTGACTTTCGTGATGTACTGGGAAAAATCATGCTAGACCCACTAAATTCGCTACTGTCTCTTGCAAATCACACAGATTAAATACACATAATAAATAACACTGACAGTATAAAACAAAGCTTTCCCACATCAAACAATAGTCACCCCTGATTCACACGTCACTGACCGACGTAATAATTTCCCTACCACAAACTCTGGAGGATTTATGAACATCTCCCTGTGCAATGCAACCGTTATGGAGTTGCCGGGTAGACGGCTGATTCACCTTAATTCACTCTCAGAGTATCTGGATACCATGCTGGCGTCACACGAATGTACCTCATAATGGAAGTTTTGGTATCTTATTTATTTCACACACGGATCCTCAACTGAAGGCTAGGACAATCACTTCTAATTCTTTTTATTGTCTCCCAGTCTGCTTGAGACTATGCTCACTACATGGAAGTGCTTTTCTCTAATTCAAGTTCTGCACACATAAATCTTAATTATTTTCAACTTAGATTTAAACACGCAAGTATTTCATCTTAATACTACCACACGTTCGTATTTCGTCTTATAATCACAACGCGTGGTTTCTTTGTCACTTCCGAAGAATCCTATGTTCTCCATGAATTTTTACCTGCCTATCTTTTTCAGAACAATTTACAGCAGCCTCACACCAAATGTTTCTGAAAAGAGAAATTATTAGTTCACCTACACCTAAATATTCTACATGCACACCATTTTCATTTAACTTTGTTTTTCTGGAGCACACATAGAGCACGTCTTCACATCTCGAGAACCAGCGACAGAGTGCTGAAACATGGTCGTTCATCCGGTCATCCAGCGCTTTCGCAGAAGTGGGGGAGGACCTTGCCACCGTATTGGTCAGCTACATTCCTGGCCCTCTGGTGCTCTGGTGTACTTCCTCTCTTTGGTTCACCCAAAGGTGACCAGACAACTGTCTCAAAGATGATTAAATAATCTACCTTCATTGTCTGTGGTCAGCAGATGACCAGCTATTCAGTTCACAAACATTACCGAACTGGATTCAAGGAAGTGCACATCTGAATAATTAAACGTACAAATTGACCTTCTTTCCTACCCTGGTTTCCGGCTTCGGTGTATTAAATAAAATGGTGTTATTCTACAAAAATGCTGTTCTGACACGAATAACAAAGTATGTTGTTGTAAATCTTTTCTATGTCGGGAAGGTTGTTGGCTGTTTACTTATGGGCACGCCAGGGTCTACGCACGAAGTTTTCGGTTATGTTGAATAGGATGTAAGATTTGAGAGCAGAAATTCGATCCGAACGTATCAAATGTGCAAGGCTGATGCGTCAGTTCTGTGCAAGAGTGGACGTTCTCGTGAGAAATGTCACACTAGATTTTAGTAAAGGAAAGCTATTCGTCAAGGACGACAAAGAAGAATAGAATTCTTGTTTCAATTATTTTGTAGAAAGAGATGAGGAGTGTGCTGCGTGTACAGAGTTGAAATCAATACATGCGAGGAAAGAGATAAGTGTCATCGATCATGTTTGTACGATAGAAAATCGTGATGAACATGACGGCACTAGGGACGTTAATAAACGCGATTTAATTGAGCAGAAGGTGGGAAAGCCTGCCGAACTGTCTGAGGTGCAACGATCCAAACTGATGGAAGACTTGAATAGAAAGCAGTCCGTATTCTTCAAAGAAGTCGTAAAAATAAGCTGATGCGTATGCAATTTCCATGTCAGAGAACATCAGTAACATCCATCGTCGATTTCTTAAATAATGTAGATCGCATTTACAAAAAAGTTTCAGACATATTAGTACATTAAAGATGAGTTAATGTGTTCTAAGAAACGCTAGCTTTCCATGCGTACCGCTATATTAGCAATACATTTTGCACAGTTTTCACGCATACCAGTTAACGTACGTGCAAAATTATATCATTGTGTGGCCCACAGTTCAAAAGGTATGGCGTCATAAACAGTGGTATGCTCTAGAAGGTGTAAGTCAACTACCCTGGCCAGCAAGATCTCCGGTTTCAATTTCCATGAGTGTATTACTCCTGTTTCACTCGATGACTTTCCATCAATTACTACGAACTGTGAACTTTCCGACAGCAAGTGAAGAATCTAGTCGTACAACTGAGACGATACTCCATAGGCAAATTTTGATTAAAAGTCGCTTCTGAGGTACCTTGTCAAAAGCCTTAGAGTCTGAGAAAAATATGATATCAGTTTGACATTCTTTGTCAATAGCACTCATTTCTTCGTGGGAATAAGCAGCTAATTGTGTTTCATTTAAAATGTCATGCTGGATGGTGAAGTTTTACTGCATGAACAGCGAAAATATAAGCAATCAACACGCATTACTTTAACTACACTCCTGGAAATTGAAATAAGAACACCGTGAATTCATTGTCCCTGGAAGGGGAAACTTTATTGACACATTCCTGGGGTCAGATACATCACATGATCACACTGACAGAACCACAGGCACATAGACACAGGCAACAGAGCATGCACAATGTCGGCACTAGTACAGTGTATATCCACCTTTCGCAGCAATGCAGGCTGCTATTCTCCATGGAGACGATCGTAGAGATGCTGGATGTAGTCCTGTGGAACGGCTTGCCATGCCATTTCCACCTGGCGCCTCAGTTGGACCAGCGTTCGTGCTGGACGTGCAGACCGCGTGAGAGGACGCTTCATCCAGTCCCAAACATGCTCAATGGGGGACAGATCCGGAGATGTTGCTGGCCAGGGTAGTTGACTTACACCTTCTAGAGGACGTTGGGTGGCACGGGATACATGCGGACGTGCATTGTCCTGTTGGAACAGCAAGTTCCCTTGCCGGTCTAGGAATGGTAGAACGATGGGTTCGATGACGGTTTGGATGTACCGTGCACTATTCAGTGTCCCCTCGACGATCACCAGAGGTGTACGGCCAGTGTAGGAGATGGCTCCCCACACCATGATGCCGGGTGTTGGCCCTGTGTGCCTCGGTCGTATGCAGTCCTGATTGTGGCGCTCACCTGCACGGCGCCAAATACGCATACGACCATCATTGGCACCAAGGCAGAAGCGACTCTCATCGCTGAAGACGACACGTCTCCATTCGTCCCTCCATTCACGCCTGTCGCTACACCACTGGAGGCGGGCTGCACGATGTTGGGGCGTGAGCGGAAGACGGCCTAACGGTATGCGGGACCGTAGCCCAGCTTCATGGAGACGGTTGCGAATGGTCCTCGCCGATACTCCAGGAGCAACAGTGTCCCTAATTTGCTGGGAAGTGGCGGTGCGGTCCCCTACGGCACTGCGTAGGATCCTACGGTCTTGGCGTGCATCCGTGCGTCGCTGCGGTCCGGTCCCAGGTCGACGGGCACGTGCACCTTCCTCCGACCACTGGCGACAACATCAATGTACTGTGGAGATCTCACGCCCCACGTGTTGAGCAATTCGGCGGTACGTCCACCCGGCCTCCCGCATGCCCACTATACGCCCTCGCTCAAAGTCCGTCAACTGCACATACGGTTCACGTCCACGCTGTAGCGGCATGCTACCAGTGTTAAAGACTGCGATGGAGCTCCGTATGCCACGACAAACTGGCTGACACTGACGGCGGCGGTGCACAAATGCTGCGCAGCTAGCGCCATTCGACGGCCAACACCGCAGTTCCTGGTGTGTCCGCTGTGCCGTGCGTGTGATCATTGCTTGTACAGCCCTCTCGCAGTGTCCGGAGCAAGTATGGTGGGTCTGACACACCGGTGTCAATGTGTTCTTTTTTCCATTTCCAGGAGTGTATTTTGTGGGGAGCGAAACGCCCAGCTGAAACCGCAGGATAAGGCATACAGTATAAATTGTGGAAAGGGGCGAAAATAAAGGGCTGTCGGTTACACTCGAACATACAACATTATTATTTGATCAAACATTACAATATCTAACGAAATTAAAAAAAAATCCTTGGGACTTAATTACTGGCTAAAAGCCACTTTAATTTAAAAACGGCTGAAGGCCAGTAACTTAAAACGAAAGCATAATCGCCGGCCAGTCTGGCAGAGCGGTTCTAGGCGCTTTAGTCTGGACCCGCGCGACCGCTACGGTCGCAGGTTCGAATCCTGCCTCGGGCATGGATATGTCTGATGTCATTAGGTTTGTAGGCGTAAGTAGTTCTAAGTTCTAGGGGACTGATGACCTCGGATGTTAAGTCCCATAGTGCTCAGAGTCATTTTGAACCGCAAGCATAATCAGAAATCTAAAAGTCAAGCCTTATCTTAAATAGTTGTTTAGTTAGGCTGAAGTAAACAAGTTAAATTCAAATCGGCTGAAGACCTAACACTTATAACTCCATAACATTAACTTTTTTAAATACCAGAGGCTTTAAGTAAAACACTACTTTAAAGTAGGCTGAAGGTCTTAAAAGCACAACAACTCAAACTTAATATCGGCATAAGGCTCAAGACTAAAAAAAAAAAACAAGACTAAAAAAAAAGGCAGGGCTTATATCGATAAACGCTGCTGCTGCCATTCACGAGCAGGCAAAGCAGCAACTCAGTGACACAAGTGATTGAAACTAACATAACGAGACGGCAGAACGGCAAAAACAGGATGTTAAATGATAGATGGCACGAACACGAGCCACGCACAGCTCAGGAAGGTTGGTGTCAGCGAATAAATATTTCGAAATTATTTGCAAAGTATGATGGAACTTAATGGATGAATACAATGTATGGAACGTACGCCCCCTGAGATACGCTGCCTCGACATATAAACACAGTTCCTAACTTCAATAAGTGATTTAGTTTGTTAAACCTTGAACGTAAGATTATACCACTTAATGAATAGTTTATGACAGAATATAAAATTTTTTAATTGGACCAATATTTATACACTGTTCAAAAGAATGAGAGGAACATGTGTATCAATGTTTGGTTTGTCAAATCTATGTTGATACAGGCAGTACCTGCGGTCATAGAGCATGGCTTGAAATCTTCGCTTTCAGCGTAGGCAAAAATTAGAATCATTCACCATCCGTATGAAACTATTTGTATGGAGTGTAGCCCCGTAAGGAAGTGAAACATGGACGATAAATAGTTTGGACAAGAAGAGAATAGACGCTTTTGATATGTGGTGCTAAAGAAAAATGCTGAAGATTAGATGGGTAGATCATGTAACTAATGAAGAGGTATTGAATAGAAATGGGGAGAAGAGAAATTTGTGGCACAACTTGACTAGAAGAAGGGATCGGTTGGTAGGACATGTTCTGAGGCATCAAGGGATCACCAATTTAGTATTGGAGGGCAGCGTAGAGGGTAAAAATTGTAGAGGGAGACCAAGAAATGAATACACTAAGCAGATTCAGAAGGAACGTAAGACTATACCACTTAATGAATAGTTTATGACAGAATATTAAATTTTTTAATTGGACCAATAATTATACACTGTTCAAAAGAATGAGAGGAACATGTGTATCAATGTTTGGTTTGTCAAATCTATTTTGATACAGGCAGTACCTGTGGTCATAGTGCATGGCGTGAAATCTTCGCTTTCAGCGTAGGCAAAAATTAGAATCATTCACCATCCGTATGAAACTATTTGTATGGAGTGTAGCCCTGTAAGGGAGTGAAACATGGACGATAAATAGTTTGGGCAAGAAGAGAATAGAAGCTTTTGATATGTGGTGCTACAGAAAAATGCTGAAGATTAGATGGGTAGATCATGTAACTAATGAAGAGGTATTGAATAGAAATGGGGAGAAGAGAAATTTGTGGGACAACTTCACTAGAAGAAGGGATCGGTTGGTAGGACATGTTCTGAGGCATCAAGGGATCACCAATTAAGTATTGGAGGGCAGCGTAGAGGGTAAAAATTGTAGAGGGAGACCAAGAAATGAATACACTAAGCAGATTCAGAAGGATGTAGGTTGCAGTAGGTGCTGGGAGATGAAGAAGCTTGCACAGGATAGAGTAGCATGGAGATGTGCATCAAACCAGAGTCAGGACTGAAGACTACAACAACAACACCATTCGTTGGCTGCGTTATGCATTACAGTGTCAGGTGACCACTCAGAAGGACGTGAGTACCGATGTCTCGGTATTTTCTTATGAAGTGCACTGGTGGAAGTTATCATTTGTGGAAGTTGTACTCAACCACGCAGCGCAAGTTGCAAGCGCGGTCTGTTTGATCCAAGAAGGAGGGACTTTCGGTCTTGTTGCGGCAGATGCCAATGCCTCTCCATGTGTATCCCAGAGTTGAGGACACGCTACAGGGAGACATGCCTGTACACAAGACGAGTTGGGCAAGGTCGCCGACGCATTACAACCCCACTCGAAGACCGATATCGCGCCGTCAGTGATTTGCGGCGTCGGACGGATACCAGCGGAGCACTGCGAGAAGGTAACTGCAGGGCCACTGTAGACGCTGTGTCCGATCACACTGTAATGAACAGGTTACTAGCAAGGACCTTACAACGAAGACGTCCTATTCGAGTAGTCCGCTTCAGACGACAACATCTTGCAGCTGGCCTACACTGCTGCCGTTCCCATGTCCACTGGCAACTTCGTCACTGGCGAGTCGAAATATCCTCTGACGCTAGGTGATGGTCGTGTTCGTGTACGGAGACCGGTGGTGAGCTATAGCTGCCACGAAATCAACATATTTCCAAGGTTCTGTGATGTTGGGGAGACCTTCACTGTCGACAGACATAAGGATATTGTCCGTAGTAGCCTTACCGCCAGACTTTACGCCGAACAGGTCTTACTAGGCCATGTGGTGTCTTCCGCATACGAGGGTGGGCATGAATTCCTTCTAATGCCTGGGCTATGGGGTGTGCTACGGCGCGGCATTTTGAAGACAGTTATTAGGAGAGATAGGACGATACATATACGTGCGTGTGATAAACTCCATCCCTCGACAATTTCTCTCCTTCATAGCTCCTCTGTGTTAGCATAGATGACGTGCCACTGATCACATTTGTACTAAAGTTTCAGTACATGCGAGGTGCCTGTTTGCTTCTACCGGCCTGAGTGGAATGCGTAACTTCTAATTAAGTACACAACCTGCAGTCTTCTATAGTTGTGGCCTCCGCGCAGAATACAGTGCGTAGGTGCTGAATCCGCTATCTTGACGCTGTAAGAATCTCTTAGCGAGGAACTAATATGTTAAAATAATTTGCAATTAGTTTGTCTATACGGGATGCCCCTCACTTTTTATTAGAAGAATACAAGAAACAGCCCAATTACATTCCAAACGAAACTTCCTGGCAGATTAAAGCTGTGTGCCGGATCGGGACTCCGCTGCAGAAAGAAAATCTCATTCTGCAAACATCCGCCATTCTGTGGCTAAGCCATGCCTCCGCAATATCCTTTCTTTCAGGAGTGCTAGTGGTGCAAGGTTCGCAGGAGACTTTCTGTAAAGTTTGGAAGGCAGGAGACGAGGTACTGGCAGAAGTGAAGCTGTGAGGACGGGACGTGAGTCATCCTTGGGTATCTCAGATGGTGGAGCACTAGCCCGCGAAAGGCAAGGGTCCCAAGTTCGAATCTCGGTCCGACACACAGTTTTAAGCAGTTAGGAACTTTCATATCAGTGTACACTCTTCTTCAGAGTGAAAATCTCATTCCAGTTTAGATTCACAAATAATTTCCATTCTTCAACCAAATAATGAACTCAGTATTTCCATAATTACTATTACATGCGTGGTCAAATAACAATACAATGCTAAAGTCTTAACGTGAGCCGGCCGCTGTGACCGACTGGTTGTAGGCGCTTCAGTCCGGAACCGCGCGACCGCTCCGTTCGCAGGTTCAAATCCTGCCTCGGGCATGGATGTGTATGATGTCCTTAGGTTAGTTAGGTTCTAAGTTCTAGGGGACTGATGACCTTAGATGTTAAGTCCCATATTGCTCAGAGCCATTTGAACCAGATTAACCTGATTCCGACCGCGACAGACAACATCTCTGTCCACGGACACTGCCGAACCAGCTCTGATCTTATAGCCGAACCAATTCGCCCACCATCCAAATCAGGCGCGGCCCGAAGACCGCCGAAGTGCTTCACCTACCTTTTCGTTTAGCAGTTGCTTATTATTCTGCTGGTTATTGATCCATGTGAAATAATTGAATGATAGTGCACTATTGAGGGATGCTTTAAATGTGAAATATAACTAAATTCGCTGTTTAGTTTGTCTAATATTAATAACAGAAATTTATTATTTTGGCGCGCAACTTCCGAACGCAGCAGACAATCGCGGAGAAGAACCACGATTTAGGCGGTCTTTCTCCCGATACCCGTTCCGAGTAAACCGTCTGTCATTGGTACCTCACACCACATTACGTCATCTTGCCACTGCCGAGACCCACGAGAAAGAGAGGCCGCGGCGCGTACGTCACGAATGGAGTCCTGAACTCACTCGCTCGCTCAACTCAGCAGACAAAATGCAGTTAACTGGCGGCTGGGCGCGTACATACTAACGAGAATTGCATCTTCCACTGGAATCTGCTGTTAAAACCTTACTGATTATCACTACTACAGCAAAATTTAAGAGCAATACTTGATATAAATGGTATAACGGCTTGTTTATAGCATTTAGTCGCTTCTGCATAACAGTACTCATTACATGCAGGAAGTGGTGCCTTATGCAACTGATAATCATTTTAGCATAATTTTATTTTATTGCAGGCCAGTACAGCCGTAACAAATTGTAAGTAGGCCACGAACTTCCCACCATTATAGGACTAATAACAGTAATACTCCATAATAGCGGATTCCAGTAGAACTTCAGTTTTCGTTTGTACGGAGACGCCTAGTTGCGAGGTGACAGGTGTAGAAACGTAGTTTGTCCTCTGATTTGAGAGAGCGAGCGAGCGCAGGACTACCTTCGTGACGTACGCACCGCGACGTGTCTTTCTCGTAGGCCTCGGCCACTGCTGCCTAGTTTACATTGCTAAAACAGTGATGCCTTGCGAAGCCTGGACATTGAAGAAATGGAATGGCCGGTGGTACATGCTTGACAGACGTATTCGTGGTCGTCCTCTTCCACCACACACTGTCCAAGTAAGCTCATGGGACGGGATACCACAGCGAGACCCTTGTAGGCTTTAGCGGAGCCACTTAGGTGTCAGAGAGTGATAAACATTTACGGAACGCATTCACATTATTGAAGCTCTCAAAGTCCAATGAAAAGCACCCAGGATGACTGTGTTCGGCACCTGTCGGACATTTCAGTTCTTTTTATGTAAAAGATGGAGGATGTAATGACGTTTTGTTGTGCACTTAATTTGTGAAAAATAAAGGTATAATTTGCTAACAAGCCCAGTCCTCAGTTATTGCTTAATGGAGTATGGTAGACGCCCAAAATCATGTTCCCATAATTCTTTTGATCAGTGTATGAAATACTGAAAATGAAAAATTTTTGCCCCTGTATCAATCAAGATAAACTTCTCACCTTTTAAAATGTGTGTGAAATCTTATGGGGCTTAACTGCTAACGTCATCAGTCCCTAAGCTTACACACTACTTGACGTAAATTATCCTAAGGACAAACACACACACCCATGCCCGAGGGAGGACTCGAACCTCTGCTGGGACCAGCCGCACAGTCCATGACTGCAGCGCCCCATAGACCGCTCGGCTAACCCCCGTGCAGCGTGGCCGTTTTAGCTGTTTAGTAATACAGAGATGTGTGAGTCGTATCTTAAAGCGTACTGAAGTTAACTGGAAGTCCCCCATAAGGTAAACAGATCTGAAGCTTGGCATCGCCAAATATCCTTCATGAAATAATCAGTTCGACAAGAGACAAATGGTTGCTGGCGATTCAAGGTGTCACACACGATGTTAGGGAAAGGCACGTAGTCTACTTCCTCAGATTCAGAGAAATTCTCTGGCGCTAAATTTGTTACCTGTTTTTACGTGTCACACAGCTGTTTCTAATGATCTCGTCGTCAGCGGATGTTAAAAACAAAAGTCTTCTCCTACGTTTCTTAGCTTGCTTTAGCGCTTTAAAGAAGTTTAATCAAAGAATTTATCAGTTTAGGAACGTATCTGCGCCACCTGCAAGTCATTCAGAATAAGAAGAATCACAAACTGTGATGCACGACACTCACGCATCGCGGCCTTACGAAATGCAATGCGCCTCGAGCCCCTGTAGAGTTGTCAGTGCTAACAGACAAGCAACACTGCGTAAAATAACCGCAGAAGTCAAAGTGGGACGTACAACGAACGCCTCCGTTAGGATGGTGTAGAGAAATTTAGCATTAACGTGCTATGTCAGCAGACGACCGACGCCTTGCTAACAGTGCGACATTGCCTGCAACGCCTCTCCCAGGCTCGTGAACGCATCGGTTGGACGATAGACAACTGGAAGACCGTGGCCTGGTCTTATGACTCTAGATTTCGGTCGGTACAATCTGATAGTAGAGTGTCGGGCAGACCCCACGAAGCCATGGAATCAAGTTGTCAACCCGGCACTGTTCAAGCTCGTGGTCGCTCCACAATGGAGTGGACTGTGTTTGCATGGAATGGACTGGGTCCTACGGCTATATTCGGACACTTTGAGACCATTTTCAGCCTTTCACGGACTTCATGTTTCCAAACAACAATGGAATTTTTGTGGATTACAGTGCGGCATTTCACCGGCCCACAACTGCTCGCGACTGGTTTGAAGACATTCTGGTCAGTTCAAGGGAATGATATGGCCACCTAGATCGCCCAATATGAGTCCCATCGAACATTCAAGGGACGTATTCGAAAGGTCAATTTTTAGAATACCTTGCACCGGCAACCACTTTCGCAGTTATGGATGCGTGTCCTGCACGACCGAGTAAGCGAGCACAAAATACGAGATGGATCGAGCACAACCTAACTGGATAGGCTGCCCGCGCTAGTTCTAGTGACCGAGCATCGAAGCCGTAACCGAATACGTATCAAGTAGCTTCAAACACATCAGAGGTGTCATTATCCGTGTGAGACTGCAGCCAGTACGGGCTTCTCATTTGTGGTGTGTCCCTCTCTGTAATCATGCAGCGCGAGGAAGCCAGTGCAGTAAGACGTTAGACTAAAACCAATTTTTACACACTGAAGAAACGGGAAGGTCTAAAAATCCAAGTATGGAGTACATTTCTGTTAGTTGTAGACAAAAACAGTGCGTCTGCTGGGTACGTGTCGTGCATAAACTGCTCCCTCTCATTTAAAGAAATACAGTTGCTAGAAATCTGACGAAGATACAGCTCCTTCAGGGATACCGGCAGTAATAAAAAACAATATTACAGCAAAGTGTGTTGCAGTGTGTGCTAAAGGTAAGAGACCTTTTAATGCTGTTTGCGGTGAAGGTTTCAAAGAACTCAGCCAAGAATTAATACATCTAGGCGCGCATTATGGAGAAGTTAACGCAGCAGATGTCATGCCGCATCCCTCTAGTATAAGCAGACATGTCAAAGAACAAGCTGATGCAATACGAAACAGCAGAATGTGTTCTGTTATTGCGGAACTTATTAATAAAACATGTGCTGCGACAGTTGATATATGGACTGATTCGCATAATCAGGTGCACTATTTGACGCACACAGCACAGAATGGTCTCTTGTGAACAATGTTTTATTTACAACAAAATTCCCGGACGGGAGAGAATATTATGAAAGAAATTGAAGGAGGATGACTGATTGGGACATTTCGCCGGACATGTTGTACAGTTTTGTTTTTGTCTCCGACTAGGGTGCCAATGTAATAAAGGTTTTGGAAAATCACGAAAGGATTCCTTATGCTGCTCATTGTATAAACGCAGCACTTAGCCATACTTTCGATGAAGACAACTTCTTGTTAAACTATGCCCCGAAAATCGCATCAACAATAAATACAGCAAAATGCATTGTAAGGTACATTAAGAAAAGTGACCTCTGCTCGTCTTTGAAACCATCGTTGAAACAAGAGGTCTGCACACGCTGGAACAGCTTGCACACTTTGCTGCAGTCCTCACACATTCAGTATAACGAAGTGGCTGCTTTGCTTACGGAACAGGACTCCGCTTACAGATTGCAAGGATATGATAATGAACGCGCAGGAAAAATTACGCATTTTCTGAGACCATTTAAAGAGTCCACAGATGAATTAGAAGGCGAAAAAGAACCGACAATCCAGTTAGTTCTTCTTTGGTTTCACAAACTGCAACAAATTTTGCAGTGTCAATGACACTGACTGTCAGGTGAGTAATTACTGCATTTAAAAGCACTGTTTCATTATGATACGCGATAGATTTATAATTCACTAGCGTAATTGATGTGTATTAAAAGATATGTATTTCTTAGCAGAAGGTAAAAAGGATTAAAAATCGAGCCTTGACTTTTGTTTGTGAGAAGATTGTGATCACTTCCAGACATAAAATAGCTACGTTTCTTTGTCCCTCTTTCCGTGATCTTAATATGGTTGAAATAAATGAAAACCGCTGGTTCCGGTGGAGGTTCGAGTCCTCCCTCGGGCATGGGTGTGTGTTTGTCCTTAGGATAACTTAGGTTAAGTAGTGTGTAAGCTTGGGGACTACTGATGACGTTAGCAGTTAAGTCCCATAAGATTTAAAAGAAAGAAAAGAAAAAAGAAAGAAAATAAATGAAAAGCTGGAAATTTTTTAGCAATGTGCGACAAATGAGTGCTACTTACTCAGGCACAACATGCAATCATTAATATAATCGTTATTGCATAGTTAGTGGATAGTGTATTATAGAGGAACGGGAATGTTATAATTCGTATAATATTTCATTAACGTAAAACACACCGTTTTTACGGTAACGTTTCGATGATTTCCACATTAGTTCTGTATTACTTGTCTCTTTTTGTTTATTATGATAGATCCCTCTCAAGTACTGTGTCATCACTACCCAGAAAGAGAGATCGTTTCAAGGAATGGAGGAACAACAGATCGTCCGCAGAAGATGAAGTAGGTCTCTACATTTTAGTGCACCCCGGAGATGATGATGATGACGACATCTTAAAGCGGTGGAGCAGACATGAAACAGATCTGCCAGGCCTGGCTGCAGTTGCACGTCGTATTTTATGTATGCCAGCAACAAGCGCACCTAGTGAAAGGTGCTTTAGTTAAGCCGGCATGTTACTAACAAATCGCCGCAGACAATTAAATCCGGTACGCTTTAGTGATTTACTGCTGATCAACAATAACTATAATTTTGTTTCTGTTGCAAATAAGTGGAAAGTATGACAAGTTACGTCTGTAAATGTTTAATGTTCTTTGTATGCTTTCTTTATGAAGATGGTTGTCTTCTAGATTATAGGGGCAGCACTTACTTAATGTTTCCTATTAATGAAAGGAAAAATATATCTTCTGTTTGGAAATGAGACTCGTCTTCTATCCGCGATTGTATTGAGATATCATTTTACTTTCCAACTGCTTTATGAATTTACACTACTGGCCATTAAAATTGCTACAAAAAGAAGAAATGCAGATGATAAACGGGTATTTATTGGACGAATATATTATACTAGAACTGACATGTGATTACATTTTCACGCAGTTTGGGTGAATAGATCGTGAGAAACCAGTACCCAGAACAATCACCTCTGGCCGTAATAACGGCCTTGATACGCATGGGCATTGAGTCCAACAGAGCTTGGATGGCGTGTACAGGTACAGCTGCCCATGCAGCTTCTATACGATACCACAGTTCATCAAGAGTAGTGACTGGCGTATTGTGATGAGCCAGTTGCTCGACCACCAGTGACCACAGTTTTCAATTGGCGAGAGATCCGAGAATGTGCTGGCCAGGGCAACGGTCGAAGATTTTATGTATCTAGAAAGGCCGTACAGAACCTGCAATATGCGGTCGTGCATTATCCTGCTGAAATATAGTGTTTCGCTGGGATCGAATGAGAGTAGAGCCACGGGTCGTAACATATCTGAAATGTAACGTCCACTGTTCAAAGTGCCGTCAATGCGAACAAGAGGTGACCGTGACGTGTAACCAGTGGCACCCCTTACCATCACGCATGGTGATACGCCAGTATGGCGATGACGAAAACACGCTTCCAATGTGCGTTCACCGCGATGTCGCCAAACACGGATGCGACCATCATGATGCTGTAAACAGAACCTGGACTCATCCGAAAAAATGACGTTTTCCCATTCGTGCACCGAGGATCGTCGTTGAGTACACCATCGCAGGCGCTCTTGTCTGTGATGCAGCCATGGTCTCAGAGCTGATATTCCATGCTGCTGCTGCAAACATCGCCGAACTGTTCGTGCAGATGGTTATTGTCTTGCAAACGTCCCCATCTGTTGACTCAGGGATCAAGACGTGGCTGCATGATCCGTTACAGCCATGAGGATAAGATGCCTGTCATCTCGACTGCTAGTGATGTGAGGCCGTTGGGATCCAGCAGGGCATTCCGTATTACCCTCCTGAACCCACCGATGCAATCGCGATGGGCCTAAATCCAACCTTTATCAAAGTCGGAAACGTAATGGTAGGCATTTCTCCTTCTTACACCAGGCATCAGAACAACGCTTCACCAGGCAACGCCGTTCAACTGCTGTTTGTGCATGAGAAATCGGTTGGATACTTTCCTCATGTCAGCACGTTGTAGGTGTCACCACCGGCGCCTACCTTCTGTCAGTGCTGTGGAAAGCTAATCATTTGCGTATCACAGCATTAAATTTCGCGTCTGTAGCACATCTTCGTGGTGTAACAATTTTAATGGCCAGTAGTGTAGCTGTGTCACGTACCCATTCTTGGAAACGTTACTGTGTGTGTGTGTGTGTGTGTGTGACAGAGAGAGAGAGAGAGAGAGAGAGAGAGAGAGAGAGAGAGGGGGGGACAGAGAGGCATTGGAATTGTATAGTAAAGTGCAGCGAGCCGGGGCGAGGCGAGGTGAGACGTCAGCGGTGACCGGTCATGCTCGGTTATCCGCGTGTCCGGAATCCGGACAACAGAGAAGGGGCGGTTAGGTGACCGAGCCGAGTCGTGTGGGGCCGAACACGTGCGGTTCGGTTCCCCGTCAACAGGCGAGTGGTGACCGGTTAAACATTGAGCGTTGCAGTAGAGGCAGCATGGGTCAATGTTTCTGCAGAGGACTTTTCCAATGACTTGTTGATGTCCATGCCACGTTGGGCACTACTGCACTGCGCCGGGCAAAAGGAGGTCCGCCACTGTGTTAGGAGGTATGCCATTACCTGTGTTACTTGAGTGTAAATAGCATCTGCATTCGGAAACGAAAGGGAAATATCAGTGTTTTATGCTGCATTGTGTTCGTTTGTTGTGAGCCACACATTTCCTTCCCTAGTGAAAATTGACTAATATTGTTGGTAGTTGCCTGTTCGTGATGATTCTTGTAAGGAACTCCTTATTTTCGAACTTCATTTTATTTTCTGATTTTCCAGATTTACATTTTGTATCGTGTCTGCAGATATCAGTAGCATTCAATAAGTTCAGGCAGCACGCATAGCAAAGAGGAGGGAGTAAGATTTCAGTTCCCACGCTTGCTCAAGTACCTGCTGGACCATCTACCGTTGCCAATAGATGGTGGGGTGTGGCGCTGTGGCTAGCTATGGGAAAGACAGTTACGCCAGCGCACGATATGTAGGGACCACACAGCCATTCTAGCGGGAAGCAAGTGATTTTGTTTAATAAATATATGCCAATACATGTCACGTTTTCCACTACAGATATTAGGAGAAACCTACTGGTCAGAGACACTTTCTCACAACAATGTTACGACGCAAGAAAGCAAACTTTCAATAAGCAAGTAAATAATGTTTAAACTAACCAAGCTGTACGAACAGCTACCATGTTACACGATTGTACGTACTAGATCTACACTATGCTCCGTAGTCGCCAGTCTCCGATAGTATGCCTTCCGAAGTAGTTCTGTCTTAAGACCACGCGCTCAGCAAACTGCTAGTATTGGGTTAAATGGTTCAAATGGTTCTGAGCACTATGGGACTTAACATCTGAGGTCACCAGTCCCCTAGAACTTGGAACTACACTCCTGGAAATTGAAATAAGAACACCGTGAATTCATTGTCCCAGGAAGTGGAAACTTTATTGACACATTCCTGGGGTCAGATACATCACATGATCACACTGACAGAACCACAGGCACATAGACACAGGCAACAGAGCATGCACAATGTCGGCACTAGTACAGTGAATATCCACCTTTCGCAGCAATGCAGGCTGCTATTCTCCCATAGAGACGATCGTAGAGATGCTGGATGTAGTCCTGTGGAACGGCTTGCCATGCCATTTCCACCTGGCGCCTCAGTTGGACCAGCGTTCGTGCTGGACGTGCAGACCGCGTGAGACGACGCTTCATCCAGTCCCAAACATGCTCAATGGGGGACAGATCCGGAGATCTTGCTGGCCAGGGTAGTTGACTTACACCTTCTAGAGCAAGTTGGGTGGCACGGGATACATGCGGACGTGCATTGTCCTGTTGGAACAGCAAGTTCCCTTGCCGGTCTAGGAATGGTAGAACGATGGGTTCGATGACGGTTTGGATGTACCGTGCACTATTCAGTGTCCCCTCGACGATCACCAGAGGTGTACACCCAGTGTAGGAGATCGCTCCCCACACCATGATGCCGGGTGTTGGCCCTGTGTGCCTCGGTCGTATGCAGTCCTGATTGTGGCGCTCACCTGCACGGCGCCAAACACGCATACGACCATCATTGGCACCAAGGCAGAAGCGACTCTCATGTCTGAAGACGACACGTCTCCATTCGTCCCTCCATTCACGCCTGTCACGACACCACTGGAGGCGGGCTGCACGATGTTGGGGCGTGAGCGGAAGACGGCCTAACGGTGTGCGGGACCGTAGCCCAGCTTCATGGAGACGGTTGCGAATGGTCCTCGCCGATACCCCAGGAGCAACAGTGTCCCTAATTTGCTGGGAATGGCGGTGCGGTCCCCTACGGCACTGCGTAGGATACTACGGTCTTGGCGTGCATCTGTGCGTGGCTGCGATCCGGTCCCAGGTCGACGGGCACGTGCACCTTCCGCCGACCACTGGCGACAACATCGATATACTGTGGAGACCTCACGCCCCACGTGTTGAGCAATTCGGCGGTACGTCCACCCGACCTCCCGCATGCCCACTACACGCCCTCGCTCAAAGTCCGTCAACTGCACATACGGTTCACGTCCACGCTGTCGCGGCATGCTACCAGTGTTAAAGACTGCGATGGAGCTGCGTATGCCACGGCAAAGTGGCTGACACTGACGGCGGCGGTGCACAAATGCTGCGCAGCTAGCGCCATTCGACGGCCAACACCGCGGTTCCTGGTGTGTCCGCTGTGCCGTGCGTGTGATCATTGCTTGTACCGCCCTCTCGCAGTGTCCGGAGCAAGTATTGTGGGTCTGACATACCGATGTCAATGTGTTCTTTTTTCCATTTCCAGGAGTGTACTTAAACCTAACTAACCTAAGAACATCACACACATCCATGCCCGAGGCAGGACTCGAACCTGCGACCGTAGCGATCGCGCGGTTCCAGGCTGATGCGCCTAGAACCGCTCGGCCACACTGGCCGGCGTTTTGGGTTAATAAGTGATATATTGTTACACTATCAGCTTACTTGTCTTCGTAAATAAACACTTAACAATGGCATAAGGAACACTATTTTAAGTAATACACTTTCCCACATTGTCACTCAGAATTACACTATACAGAACTGCGATTGCCAGAGAATCGGAAGGCGCTAATGCCGCTTCCGCAAAACAGGTAGGAGAAAATCCTACGCGACATCTCGATAAGGTAATCCAAGGGTGTACTGTCTTAACCTAAGCAAATCTCGGATGTAAAAGCAAGACCAGTCATACTGTGTGTATAATGGCATCTTCCACGGAGTCCCTAACTCAAATGAGACTCTTCAGGAGGTTTAGTAAAGTGCTGTGAGAGGGGATCTCGCATCTTGTTGCAAACAAGAATGTTTGTGTCCTCCGCTTTTCGAGAAATTCTCCAGCATCGAGTATGCGCAAGGACAATTGTTTTAACCGGCCATTGTGGCCGAGCGGTTCTAGATGCTTCAGTCTGGAACCGCGCCACCGCTACGATAGCAGGTTCGAATCCTGCCTCGGGCATGGATGTGTGTGATGTTCTTAGGTTAGTTAGGTTTAAGTAGTTCTAAGTTCGAGGGGACTGGTGATCTCAGCAATTAAGTCCCATAGTGCTCAGAGCCATTTGAACCCTTTGACAATCGTTTTAGGGAGTCTTTCAGAGGAATATTCGCTGCCAGAGCGCAGAACTAAGACCCTTCAGGAAGACGTGCCGAGAATCAATCAAGCTTTATTGCAGTTATTGCTTTGGAGATATAGAGGGCTGTACGAGGACTCCAGAGAGACGGGCGAGAAGCGAGCGACTGCTGTGAGTCAACTCGTCGCGCGCGCGGTGCCGGAGAGATTGATTTTCTGTTAGCGCAGTAATGGTACAAACTTGCAGCCGCAGCCGCAGAGTCAATCAGAATGGGATTACCTCGTTAACTGGGATTGTGGACCGCAGCTGAGCTGAGCCGTGCCGCGGCGCCATCAAGTCCCGCACGTGGAGTCAATACCGCCACGTAATACAACTTTGTGGAACGCGCGCGAGAGGACGTTTCACAGAAATCCGCACCACTGGGAAATTACTGCCGATATTGGACCATCGACTTCCGTTTACTGAAAGGGTGTCGCAAATCACAAAATAACGATAACTGTGCATGCAGTATGCCGATTCGATTATGTTCAGCTAATGTGGATCACTGATGACAGCCCTATTTTTTGTTGGGGATGTGCTCAAACAAAACAGCTATTTACAAGTGCAATTTAACAATGACATTATAAAGTAATGTACCCATTCATACCAAAAAATAAGCGCATTCAACCTATGTCTAGATATTTATGTAAATTCTTGAGTATTGGGACAACCTGCGTTCTACCCCACAAGGTGCACCAAAAGTTCTGTCACGTTGACGTCAGCTGATGACGTCACCCTCACCCCAGGCCAGTTGTATCCCACAGGGTGCCCCCAATGATCCTTCACGATGACTTAATCCAAGATGGCGGCCGTGACATCATCTGATAACGCAAGTACCATTATCCAAGATGGTAGGAATGTGAGACGACCCCCCCCCCCTCGCCCCCTGCCACGCCCCTCTGGCAGGAAGTTTGAATTTTGGAGGGAAGATAGGTCATTTGGGCTACCTCCACTAACCTATGCCCCTCCCACAGAAAATGGTGGGAAGTTCAAATTCCAACAGGACAATGCAACCTCTACTAACATAAGAAAAAGTGGCGGGAAGATAGGGCATTTGAGCTACCTCCACTAATCCAAGGCAGCCGACTGCCACTGTTTCCAAGAGATTGGCGCGAAGTTTCAATTTTGGTGGGAAAAAGGTCAATTGGAGTATCTCTACTAACCTAAGGAAATGGAGGGAGAGAAAGGGTACTTGGCTTACCAACACTAAACTAAGTTACCCGACCGCCACATCTTCCTAGGGATTGCCGGGAAAAGGACTCGTCCTCTGCTGGACATAAGTTTTTATTATTTTGCATGCACCAGTCTTTATGTAAGCAATTAAAGGCAGTACCAACATCCAGTGTGTTCGCCAAGAGGTCTGGACTCCAACAGACCTGCTAAACAGTAGCACCAACACAGGGAGCTTTCATACGTAATGTAATCCAAGATGGCGGCCATGACGTCAACCGATGACGTAAGTACCGTTATCCAAGATGCCTGGAAACAGTGTGTTCGCCACGAGGTCCGGGACTAGTAGATGGTACCACCCCCAGAGAGTGCTGTCGTCCGCTCCGTGATGTAATCCAAGATGGCGGTCTGGTGGTGGAGAGACCTTTCGTCTCATAATAGGAAATTCAAGGGTATATTGTTTATTTATAAAAAATCATTTCGTGGGGGTTGGATTTCTCTTGCTCATCATTCTCTGCTGTTTGGAAACATGTAGGTCTTGTAAGAAGTAATTACGTGGAGAAAACATGTTGCATAACCTAATGTTTGCCACTGTACTCTGGATGTCTTAACCTAATGTTTGGCCCTTTCTCAGGACTGAACCTATTGTTCTGTTAAGCGGTTTTCCATGTCACCCTCATTTCCTTAAACTATTCTATCGCCGTTGATACCAAATTAAGAAATTCGTTATGTCATCCCATCATTTCCTGGTACACATTCCGAATTTCACATGCTTTTGAACGCCATTTCTGATGTATTCTTCTTCGTCCTCCACCCTCTTAAACTATTGCAGTGCCTTTTACATATGAAGTATGTAAATTAATGTAGTGCTCTGCCTTAACGTGCTGTTCTCCCTCCCCTTAACTATTGTGCCGCTAAAACCCCGTTGACATAAAAAAAAATTATGCAAATTAATTAAATCGATATTTTTCACATGTGTTGGGTAGTTTTTTTTTTAATTTGAAGCATCCTATGCTCGGTGAAATCGATGAAAGGGGAGATCTTAGATCTCAGTTATAGATATATTATAAACGAAGACTGGCGATACCTTTTCTTCGATTCAAAACTCATTTACTGTGGCTTTGTATATTACATCGAGACTGTTCCACAAATAAAATGGACCTCTAATATCAAAGGCCCTCTCTACTTCAGTCATGCAGTAACCAAAACAATTACACGTCGTCAGAGATATCAGTTTTGTGATGTATTTATGCAGACTGAAGGGGCGAATCAAAATATGTCGAAGGTTGGGATTCGAAGCCTGGTTCCCACTCATTAGGCTGATGCGCTAGCCACTACGCCACTATGCGCGGACTAACCTAACACGCTTCTCTGCTCAAAATTCACATTCACGCCTCTTGAATAAACCAATCAGTTTTTCTGGAATGCCGGCCGTGGTGGCCGAGCGGTTCTAGACAATTCAGTCTGGAACCACACGACCGCTGAGGTCGCAAGTTCGAATCCTGCCTCCGGCATGGATGTATGTGATGTCCTTAGGTTAGTCAGGTTTAAGAAGTTCTAGGGGAGTGATGACGTCAGATGTTGAGTCCCATAGTGCTCAGAGCCATTTCTTTCTGAAATTGTAATCATTTGTTTGTATGTACATGCACATCACATCTGCGAATTTCTGCCCCATTCGGATAATTCCTTCATGGTGTTTGGTTTTTTATGCCTTAAGAGTATCCTTACATGTATCACCCACTAGCTTAGCGCCCGCTGCATAGCTCACTTACACTATATGGCTTGCAGAGATTTTTTTGTTTTTATTTAATCGAGTTTTTATGTTGTTCACCAACTGCAACACCTCCTAAGTTTTCACGCTAATTAAGTCCATTTAAGCATGTTCTTTTCCGAATGCACTTCTGACCAAAAAGCGATTCTGTACTGATCACCCAGTCCAAAGCTTTTGTTAATCACTAATTTAACGTTCTTATGAAGATATTTCCATATCAATTATAATCGCATAACAAATATTTCTTTGTATCTAACCGAGAAGTGAAATCTCAGCTTTTATAAATTCACTTTAAAATTTTCTTAATGTAACGAAATATTTTCTTAAAAATTTTCGTTCCCTATTGCGCTCTCCTTGGTTTTGAATTTCCAGAAACACTGAAACACGTATTTTTTTTGTTGCTAAGCGAGCAGTAAAATACCAGTTGTCATAGGTGTAGCCTTAAAAATTCTTTAGTAGTTCTTTAGTAATTATTCATTTGCAAATAAAGTTTCACTCACTATTTTACTCCCTTAGTGGTTGAATTTCCAAAAATGCTGGAACACGTATTTTATATTTTCGAACTGAGAAACCAGATACCAATTTTCGTAGTTGTAGCTTCAAAATTCCCTTAATATCGACATACTTTCAAAAAGCCTTTCATCCCCTATTTCACCCCCTTGGGAGTGAAATTTCGGACAATCCCTTCTTAAAAGGTGCCTACAGTATAAGGTCGACAGCCTCTCCTTAGCACTTTGGGCTGGGCGATGATGACTCAGAAAATCATTCTGACCCTATTTCATCCCTTTAGGGTTGAACTGCTAAAAACCGTGATACACATATTTTTTCTTCTCTAATAGAAAAGCCCAACACCAATTTTCTAAGATTTAGCTTTTTTTTTCTAACTGAGAAGCCAAATTTAAATTTTCACAGATTTAGCTTAAAAATGGTTTCATTATAAATTATTTTCATAAAAAACCTCATCTCCTATTTGACCCCCTAGAGATTCAGTTTCCAAAAATACTGAAACACATATTTTTTTATTTGTAGCCAAGATGTCGAATACTAATGTTCATAGATGTAGCTTTAAAAACTCCTTATTAGTTCTTTAATAATCACATATTTTCAAAAGAGCTTTCACCCACTATTTCACCACCATGGGGTTAAATACCGAAAACGCTGAAACACTTTTATGCTTTATTTCTGACGGGGAAACCAAATGCCAGTTTTCCTAGGTCTAGTTTCAAAACTTTTATACATACCTACACAAAAACAAAGTAACATTACTTAATAACAACTTGTTGTTAATGAATGGAAATACGGGAGAACGTTGGCAGAGGTCCCAGTCATGCATAGAATGCCTGACATCAAATAATAGATGGCTTGAGGTCAGTGCGAGTACAGCATCAAATGTGACCGGCCCCCACAGCATGAAGGAGTTGAAGGAACAGGAACGGACAATGTTTGTCAGCCAGCGAGCAGTTACGGTGCTCTGTGGTGGCATTCTACGTTACAACATGGTCTGGAGACAACGTCTGGATGATTTCACATGGGGAACAACCACGGAGTGTTGTAGGCCGTCGATGGTCGAACCGCGGCCGAGCCAGGACCCCCTGCGTCATATTTCGTTAGGAAGCCAAGCAAGTTCAATAGTGTCCAGGGGCAGTGCAGTACTTCTTGAGTCACACAATTTACAGTACTACGAAGGGTGCAGCGTAGTGTTGGTGTGCCACCCGCAGCGCTGTTCTGAGAGTCCAGCCGGCTCAGCAACTCCTATTATGCTGACGCTGCTGCTCTGTCATCAAGGCCACTCAGTTGCAAAGTTGCAAATCGGCCGCACTCTGTCTGGTTACCATCTGCCTAAGCATCGCGTAGCTGCCCGTGAGTCCAGAGACTGTTACAGTCCCTGGTCTCCATCACCATCCACCCTGCTTGGCCTTCTCTATCCGCCCATGGGCTGAAGGTGGTTGTACTGTAGACCCATGGCCCTCGGGCCACTGCTGCTCCCAGGACAGGTAAAGACTCGAACCCGCGCCCTCCTGGATGCTGTGCCACGAACTGCTGCTAGTGGCACTTGACAGATGAAACTCCTGGCAACCATCCCTGGCGCTGCCCCAGCGCTGCTGCGCCTCCCGCAGTGTACGCCTCGCCCGGGGCCCCGGTGGGAAGCGAACGTGGCCCATCCTGGACCTGCTGCAGACCACTATCGCTGCCCTCCTTCAGGCAGACTTTGCAATCTCCAAGTACTCCGCTGCTGTTCCGTCCCACCCCGGTGTTGTGTCCCTGGAGGCAGGCTACAGCCCAAACAAGTACATAAAAATAAAGTACAGGCTACACGGAATATTTACAACATCGCTGCCAGACTGGCCCCTATTAGACCAGAAAAGGTCCGACCCCACTCTCGACTGACGTGGGACACCTCTCAAGCTGTAAGAGCCTGATTATTTATACTGCTTTTCCCCTCGCTTCTGACGTAGTGTCCGAGAGAGACAGAAACTATGGCAGGTGTAAATTCCCGTTCATCAGAAACTTACACATCGCCACTCCCGGCTCTGGCCTACTGCCTCGCCTCATACATCGCAATAACTTAAAGCACCACTGCAGTTCCCTGTCGCACTGTTTCACCACTGCCGGCCGCGGTGGTCTAGCGGTTCAGGCGCTCAGTCCGGAACCGCGGGACTGCTACGGTCGCAGGTTCGAATCCTGGCTCGGGCATGGATGTGTGTGATGTCCTTAGGTTAGTTAGGTTTAAGTAGTTCTAAGTTCTAGGGGACTGATGACCACAGATGTTAAGTCCCATAGTGCTCAGAGCCATTTGAGCCATTTTTTTCCACGACTCCAAACAAATCGTACGTGCAGTACGCTGCAGCAGCTCCGCGCCATGTTTATTCTGCCTGGCCTACTGGCTGCCGCTATTACCACACTCTGCCAGATTTCATCGCCTAACCGCGCTTTTACAGAATTTTTAACAAAAATCCCCGTTTTCTACGACTAAGGCTGATACTAGCGCAGCAGGAGGGAGGGTGAAATGTGAAGAGTATGTCCCAGTAATTTGGTACTGCTCACAGCATTGTTTCACTTGCTTTGGGAGCATTCCGAACCACGGGCATTGTTGGCCGAAGGAGAAGTGGTGGTCGAACACTGTCAACTGCAGCAGCTCATGAACGCTATCATTGTGCAAGAGGCATGAAGGGATCCACGTCAGACGGCGGACTCATTCTCAACCACATTTAACAGGGCTGCGAGGTACGCAATCTTACAATCCACAGTGGCACGGCGACAGCATTCGGGTAATCTCTTTGCCCGACCAGCAGTACGTTGTTCTCCGTTGACACCTGCACCTTGGCGTTACCGATTGAGATGGTGACAAGAGCAAAGAGAATGGACCAAGGAGGAATGGGTCGCGTGCTCTTCTCGGATGAGACCACATTCAGTCTGAGTAGTGATTCTGGTCGTATCCTCCTATGGCGAGAGGTAGCAACCCGTAATGCACCAAGGAACATTACCGAACGTCATCGTTTTGGTGGTCTAGGTCAAGTGGTGTCGGGAGGCGTAACGTAGCATGGGCGTACTGACCTCCATATCTCTGAACACGCTGTACTCACTCCTAAGTGTTACTGTGACAGAGTATTCCTTCACCATCTGCGTCTTTTGGGGGTGCATTCTTCTCTGACTTTATTTTTATGGAGCGCAATTCGCGACCGCATTGACAGCGCAGATGGCGGAGCTCTTGGAACGAGAGGCTATTCATAATGTTGACTGTCCTGCGTTTTCCTTCTGACTTAAATTCCATCCTACACATATAGAATTCGTTGGTGGTACGTGTTGCAGCAACATAGAACATTTACCATAGAGAAGTCGTCAAGCGCCCTTGTGTAGGAATGGAACAGCCTACGAAAAGATCCCTTACCAATCTTGTGGCCAGTGTCGGAGCACGTTGCAGATTATGCATTGCTAAATTTAAATGTCGTGTGACTAGGGCCTCCCGTCGGGTAGACCGTTCGCCGAGTGCAAGTCTTTCGATTTGGCGCCACTTCGGCGACTTGCGCGTCGATGGGGATGAAATGATGATGATTAGGTCAATACAACACTAAATCCCTGAGCGGAGAAAAATCTCCGACCCAACTGGGAATCGAACCCGGGCTCTTAGGATTGACAGTCTGTCGCGCTGACAATTTTTTTTTGTAATCTCATTTTGTTCGTTATTGTTCGTTTTAATTGTTCGTGGCGGACGTCACCTGACGCCCGTTGAAGTTCTTTATTGATTCATCCACTCAGTTTTATTTTTTTTATATTTTTATTACAGAGGGCAGCTAACCCTCTGACCGAACACGCTGAGCTACCGTGCCGGCAAAATATTGGATTCCAGAATGAGATTTTCACTCTGCAGTGGAGTGTGCGCTGATATGAAACTTCCTAGCAGACTAAAACTGTGTGCCGGAACGAGATTCGAACTCGGGACCTTTGCCTTTAGAGACTTGATATATTAACATATAAACCAAGTCTTCAAAAATTGTTGCGTATTTCTTTCAGTTATACTGTAGCAGTTCTTGCTGTGGATGGACTAAGTGTCCTCGAAATACGAGGGTCACTCCAAAAGAAATGCACACTATTTTTGTAAAAATACAGTTTTCATTCTGCATGTCTGAAAGTTTTACAGTGTGTAGAAACATCCTTCCCACTTGTTTTCAAAATTAGTTCAACCTCTTCCCGCGAGTGGCGCCGACACAGCATGTCTTCAAGATGGCTGCTCCAGTTACGTTCGTCAGAAGCAACGTGCTGTTGTAGAATTCCTGTGCTGTGAAAATAAGACAGTGGGAAACATCCACAAGAGGTTGAAAACGATGTATGGAGATGCTGCTGCCGATCACAGTACAGTTAGTCGGATCCACGGCAATATTGAGGATTGTCCTCGCAGTGGCAGGCCTCGTACTGTATACTCCAGACAATGTGCAGAGAGTTCCCGAATCGGTGACTGCTGACAGATGCATCACAATGAACAAATTGTCACGCTACGTTGGGATAGGGGAAGAAAGTGTTTGCAGAATACTGAAAGTGTTGGCGTTAAAAACGGTTTGTGCCAGGTGGGTTCCCAGGATGTTGACAGTGGCTCACAAAGAAACAAGAAAAACGGTATGCAGCAAACTTTTGGAACAGTACGAGAATGGTGGAGATGAATTTCTTGGAAGAACTGTGACAGGTGATGAAACATGGCTCCATCATTTTCACCAGAGATGAAGAGACAATCAATGGAGTAGCATCATAGAAATTCACCAAAGTAAAAGAATTCAAAACCATACCTTCTGCTGGAAAAGTTATGGCTACGGTGTTTTTTTTATTCCGAAGGACTCTTGCTTGTGGACATCATGCCAAGTGGAACCACCATAAATTCTGATGTATATGTGACGACACTGAAGAAACTTCAAGTGCGACTGAGTCGTGTTGGACCACATCGGCAAAAGCAGGATGCTTTATTTAAAAAAAATAGTGTGCATTTCTTTTGGAGTGACCCTCGTATGTTGCTTCGCAGTGACTCATCACGCGAAAGTTACTTTCATCCTTACGTTTTGTACACCGATGTACTTCCCAGCCACGTGGAGTGGCCGCGCGGTTTGAGGCGTCATGTCACGGACTGCGCGGCCCCTCCCGCCGGAGGTTCGAGTCCTCCCTCGGGCATGGGTGTGTGTGTTGTTCTTAGCATAAGTTAGTTTAAGTGGTGTGTAAGTCTACGGACCTATGACATCAGCACTTTGCTCCCATAGGCATTCACACACATTCGAAATTTTTTTGGTACTTTCTAGTAATGCAGTAAAATAAATGTAGTGTGGCTAGGGTCTCCCGTCGGGTAGACCGAGTGGTGCAGGTCTTTCGAGTTGACGCCAATTCGGTGACCTGCGCGTCGATGGGGATGAAATGACGATGAGTAGGACAACACAACTCCCAGTCCCTGAGCGGAGAAAATCTCCGACCCAGCCGGGAATCGAACCCGGGACCTTAGGATTGACATTCCGTCACGCTGATCACTCAGCTACCGGGGTCGGACAGTAATGCAGTAGTATATCTCATCTGAAAAGCAAACATTGAGTGACATGAATTTAAACAATGACAGATTCAGTCACAATCTCGTCGCAATGTTGCTGTTTGTAATTCTGCTCCAGTGTCATTGTCATCACCGCCGCCGGCAGTCTGTTGTCTGTTTTATTGCGCTTCCATTTTTCCTTAGAAGTGTGCTTGTATGCGAACTTCGTAATTTTGTGCTATACTGCTTTTTTGAGATTACGCTTCTTTGATACTTTATAACCGTTGTTGGCTGTATATTCTTTGTAAGCCAAGGGTTTAAAAAAAGGGAAAAGAAAGAAAAGAGGACTCGCAAAGTCCCGCGTTTGCCGTTAAAATCGTATCATTTGTTACTGCGACCGGCACGGTGGCGGGGTTGCCGAGAACGAAAGCGCGGCAGGACCAAACGGAAACAGCCCGCGTAGAAACAAAACGAACGGTGAAGGACGGACACGAACAACGACGTACAACCCAGCGAGACCTAACGATCAACAACAAGCAAATAGCAAAGGGTAACAAGCAAAACCTCACGAATCCACAACGTCCACCCGTAGTCGGAGACCAAGTAAACACGCTGTCTGCAGGCGAGATGTCGATACACTAACGTGAATATCACACTGCCTGCTTGACGAGAGGCAGGCGCTTATTACCAGATAGAGTTCGTCGCTATTGGCCGCTGGGACCACGTGCTCCACCGTGGCGCCCACACATTATACGCGGGCCAGGATCACGTGCAGCCATAGCTTACGGCGCGATGGCTGCAGAGACCTCTAGTGGTAATCGAGGTCCATGCCGTCTGGCTCTGATTCGAAACCCTCGGCGCTCGGTACCAGAGTATCAAACAGCAGGACTGCTCCCAAGTGAGACGCCAGGAAGGTAGGTTTGTACCAGAATATCAAATGGCTCAAATGGCTCTGAGCACTATGGGACTTAACAGCTATAGTCATCAGTCCCCTAGAACTTAGAACTACTTAAACCTAACTAACCTAAGGACATCACACAACACCCAGTCATCACGAGGCAGAGAAAATCCCTGACCACGCCGGGAATCGAACCCGGGAACCCGAGCGTGGGAAGCAACCAGAATATCAAACAGCAGGACTGCCCCCTAGCGAGACGCAAGGAAGGTAGGTCGAAATCGATATGAGCACAAGCACGACTCAATCAGGCTCCAGAATGGGCGCGGGGAGTGCTATCTGTGCGTGAGCAGCGCCAAGCTGTTTGCCGAGGTCGTTGTCCACTGGTGTGAAGTGCTGCCTAGGAGTGAGTGGATCTGTTGTATTGAAGTCCTAGTGAGACGCTCCCCTGATCCTCACTGTTTCCTATCGCTTTTTATTTTTTTCTCTTTCTAAATAAATATGTTAATCCTAAGAACTTCTCCAATATTTCTCAGTTACCAGGAGTATCAAATGCTGCAGAAAGGTCTTGTTGTTGTTGTGGTCTTCAGTCCGGAGACTGGTTTGATGCAGCTCTCCATGCTAATCTATCCTGTGCAAGCTCCTTCATCTACAAGCACCTAATGCAACTAACATCCTTCTGGATCTGCTTAGTTTATTCATCTCTTGGTCTCCCTCTACGATTTTTACCCTCCACGCTGCCCTTCAAATCTAAATTTGTGATCCCTTGATGCCGCAGAACATGTCCTACCAACCGATCCCTTCTTCTAGTCAAGTTGTGCCACAAACTTCTCCCCAATCCTATTCAATACCTCCTCATTAGTTACGTGTTCTACCCACCTAATCTTCAACATTCTTCTGTAGCACATTTCGAAAGCTTCTATTCTCTTTTTGTCCAAACTATTTATTGTCCACGTTTCACTTCCGTACATGGCTACACTCCATATGAATACTTTCAGAAACGACTTCCTGAAACTTAAATCTATACTCGATGTTAACAAATTTCTCTTCTTCAGAAACGCTTTCCTTGCCATTGCCAGTCTACATTTTATATCCTCTCTACTTCGACCATCATCAGTTGTTTTGCTCCCCAAATAGCGAAACTTCTTTACTACTTTAAGTGTCTCATTTCCTAATCTAATTCCCTCAGCATTGCCTGACTTAATTCGACTACATTCCATTATCCTCGTTTTGCTTTTGGTCATGTTCATCTTACATCCTCCTTTCAAGACACTATCCATTCCATTCAACTGCTCTTCCAAGTCCTTTGCTGTCTCTGACAGAATTACGATGTCATCGGCGAACCTCAACATTTTTATTTCTTCTCCATGGATTTTAATACCTACTCCGAATTTTTCTTTTGTTTCCTTCACTGCTTGCTCAATATACAGACTGCATAACATCGGGGAGAGACTACAACCCTGTCTCACTCCCTTCCCAACCACTGCTTCCCTTTCATGCCCATCGACTCTTATAACTACCATCTGGTTTCTGTACAAATTGTAAATAGCCCTTCGCACGCTGTATTTTACCCCTGACACCTTTAGAATTTGAAAGAGAGTATTGTCAAAAGCTTTCTCTAAGTCTACAAATGCTAGAAACGTAGGTTTGCCTTTCCTTAATCTTTCTTCTAAGATAAGTCGTAAGGTCAGTATTGCCTCACGTGTTCCAACATTTCTACGGAATCCAAACTGATCTCCCACGTGGTCAGCTTCTACCAGTTTTTCCATTCGTCTGAAAGTAATTCGCGTTAGTATTTTGCTGCTGTGACTCATTAAACTGATAGTTCTGTAATTTTCACATCTGTCAACACCTGCTTTCTTTGGCATTGGAATTATTATATTCTTCTTGAAGTCTGACAGTATTTCGCCTGTCTCGTACATCTTGCTCACCAGATGGTAGAGTTTTGTCAGGACTGGCTCTCCCAACACCGTCAGTAGTTCTAATGGAATGTTGTCTACTCCCGGGGCCTTGTTTCGACTCAGGTCTTTCAGTGCTCTGTCAAACTCTTCACGCAGTATCGTATCTCCCATTTCATCTTCATCTACATTCTCTTCCATTTCCATAATATTATCCTCAAGTACATCGATCTCTATATACTCCTTCTACCTTTCTGCTTTCCCTTCTTTGGTTAGAACTGGGTTTCCATCTGAGCTCTTGATATTCATACAAGTGGTTGTCTTTTCTCCAAAGGTCTCTTTAATTTTCCTGTAGGCAGTATCTATCTTACCCCGCATGAGATAAGCCTCTACATCCTTACATTTGTCCTCTAGCAATGCCTGCTTAGCCATTTTGCACTTCCTGTCGATCTCATTTTTGAGATGTTTGTATTCCTTTTTGCCTGCTTCATTTACTGTACTTTTATATTTTCTCCTTTCATCAATTAAATTCAATATTTCTTCTGTTACCCAAGACGTTCTGCTAGCCCTCGTCTTTTTACCTACTTGATACTCTGCTGTCCTCACTACTTCATCCACCAGAGTTACCCATTTATCTTCTACTGTGTTTGGCTCTGAGCACTATGGGACTTAACATCTTTGATCATCAGTCCCCTAGAACCTAGAACTACTTAAACCTAACTAACCTAAGGACATCACACACATCCATGCCCGAAGCAGGATTCGAACCTGCGACCGTAGCGGTCACGCGGTTCCAGACTGAAGCGCCTAGAACCGCACGGCCATACCGGCCTGCCTCTACTGTGTTTCTTTCCCACATTCCTGTCAACTGTTCCCTTATGCTGTCCCTGAAACCCTGTACAATCTCTGATTTAGTTAGTTTATCCAGGTCCCATCTCCTTAAATGCCTACCTTTTCGCAATTTTTTCAGTTTTAATCTACAGTTCATAACCAATCGATTGTGGTCAGAGTCCAGATCTGCACCTGGAAATGTCCTACAATTTAAAATCTGGTTCCTAAATCTCTGTCTTACCATTATATATTTCAATATCTCCAGGATTCTTCCATGTACACACCTTCTCTTATGACTCTTGTGTAACCAGAAATAAAAGATAACAACGTTCACCTGCCAGGACAGGAAATGACGCTGGCTGAGAGACCAGGCAGTAACTTTCCACACATCTAAAAATTGCTCAGGGAATTGGCCTTAAACTGCACGGCAGTGGAAAAAAAAGTACTTGAGCTATAGTGACCACGTTACTTCGAGTAGATGGCAGCAAATATCGGTTATCGTCACATATTGTGACCAATGGCCATAGTAGGCCACATTTACTGCATGCTGAACCTATGCTTAAATGTTGCTTCGCACACTATGAACAACATGCGACTGCTTCTGAGGTTCACCTACCTCCCATTAGTTAATGCCCATACATCGTATCTCTTCCGGAAAGTCTGTACGACGATATTTGACCAGGGTGGCTGTTCCAGTCATAGCCTTACACCCTCGCGCTCCATTCACCATTCAGCTATCGGCCTCCAACACACAGTTCTTTGCTGCATGCACATGGTGGACGCAGAATGCAGCCCCACTGGTGGTTTGCGTAATGCTCTATATACACATGTATTTTTTCATCTTTTTGCTGATAACTGGTGAGTGTAATACTTGTCACCGTTTCTCTGAACCATCCTCTGGGTTTGTCTACATCTACATCTATCTACATTTATACTCCGCAAGCCACCCAACGGTGTGTGGCGGAGGGCACTCTACGTGCCACTGCCATTACCTCCCTTTTCTGTTACAGCCGCGTATGGTTCGCGGAAAGAACGACTGTCTGAAAGCCTCCGTGCGCGCTCTAATCTCTCTAATATTACATTCGTGATCTCCTCTGGAGGTATAAGTAGGGGAAGCAATATATTCGATACCTCATTCAGAAACGTACCCTCTCGAAACACCACGATGCACAGCGCCTCTCTTGCAGAGTCTGCCACTTGAGTTTGCTAAACATCTCCGTAATGTTATCACGGTTACCAAATAACCCTGTGACGAAACGCGCCGATCTTCTTTGGATCTTCTCTGTCTCCTCCGTCAACCTGATCTGGTACGGATCCCACGCTGACGAGCAATACTCAAGTACAGGTCGAACGATTGTTTTGTAAGCCACCTCCTTTGTTGATGGACTACATTTTCTAACGAATCTCCCAATGAATCTCAACCTGGTACCCGCCTTACCAACAATTAATTTTATATGATCATTCCACTTCAAATCGTTTCGCACGCATACTCCCAGATATTTTACAGCAGTAACTGCTACCAGTGTTTGTTCCGCTATCATATAATCATGCAATAAAGGATCCTTCTTTCTATGCGTTCGCAATACATTACATTTGTCTATGTTAAGGGTCAGTTGCAACTCCCTGCACCAAGTGCCTATCCGCAGCAGATCTTCCTGCATTTCGCTATAATTTTCTAATGCTGCAACTTCTCTGTATACTACAGCATCATCCGCGATAAGCCGCATGGAACTTCCGACACTATCTACTAGGTCATTTATATATATTGTGAAAAGCAATGGTTCCATAACACTCCCCTGTGGCACGCCGAAGGTTACCTTAACGTCTGTAGACGTCTCTCCATTGATAACAACATGCTGTGTTCTATTTGCTAAAAACTTTTCAATCCAGCCACACAGCTGGTCTGATATTCCGTAGGCTCTTATTTTGTTTATCAGGATACAGTGCGGAACTGTATCGAACGCCTTCCGGAAGTCAAGGAAAATGGCATCTACCTGGGATACTGTGTCTAATATTTTCTAGGTCTCATGAACAAATAAAGCGAGTTGGGTCTCACACGATCGCTGTTTCCGGAATCCATGCTGATTCCTACAGAGTAGATTCTGTGTTTCCAAAAACGACATGATACTCGAGCAAAAAAAAAGAAAGTTCTAAAATTCTACAACAGATCGACGTCAGAGATATATAGTTTTGCGCATCTGCTCGACGACCCTTCTTGAAGACTGGGACTGCCTGTGCTCTTTTCCAATCATTTGGAATCTTCCGTTTCTCTAGAGACTTACGGTACACGGCTGTTAGTAGGGGGGCAAGTTCTTTCGCGTACTCTGTGTAGGTTCGAATTGGTATCCCGTCAGGTCTTTCCTCTGTTGAGTGATTCCAGTTGCTTTTCTATTCCTTGGACACTTATTTAGATGTCATCCATTTTTTCGTTTGTGCGATGATTTAGAGAAGGAACTGCAGTGCGGTCTTCCTCTGTGAAACAGCTTTCGAAAAAATGTGTTTAGTATTTGAGCTTTACGCGTGTCATCCTCTGTTTCAATGCCATCATCATCCCGGAGTGTCTGGATATGCTATTTCGAGCCACTTACTAATTCAACGTAAGACCAGAACTTCCTCGGATTTTCTGTCAAGTCGTTACATAGAAATTTACTTTTGAATTCACTGAACGCTTCACGCAAAGCCCTCCTTACGCTAACTTTGACATAGTTTAGCTTCTGTTTGTCTGAGAGGTTTTGGCTGCGTTTAAACTTGCAGTGAAGCTCTCTTTGCTTTCGCAGTAGCTTCCTAACTTTGTTCTTGTACCACGGTGGGTTTTTCCGGTCCCTCACCATTTTACTCGGCACGTACCTGTCTAAAACGCATTTTACGATTGCCTTGAACTTTTCCCATAACCAATCAACATTGTCAGTGTCGGAACAGAAAGTTTCGTTTTGATGCGTTAGGTAGTCTGAAATCTGCCTCCTATTACTCTTGCTAAACAGAAAAACCTTCCTCGCTTTTTTTATAGTCCTATTAACTTCCATATTCAGGGATGCTGCAACGGCCTTATGATCACTGATTCCCTGTTCTGCACTCACAGAGTCGAAAAGTTCGGGTCTGTTTGTTATCAGTAAGTCCAAGATTTTATCTCCACGAGTCGGTTCTCTATTTAATTGCTCGAGGTAATTTTCGGATAGTGCGCTCAGTGTAATGTCAGTCGATGCTCCGCCCCTACCACCCGTCCTAAACATCTGAGTGTCCTAGTCTGTATCTGGTAAATTGAAATCTCCACCTAGGACTATAACATACTGAGAAAATTTATGTGAAATGTATTCCAAATTTTCTCTCAGTTGTTCTGCCACTAATGCTGCTGAGTCGGGAGGTCGGTAAAAGGAACCAATTATTAACCTAGCTCGGTTGTTGAGTTTAACCTCCACCCACAATATTTCACAGGAACTATCCACTTCTACTTCACTACAGGATAAACTACTACTAACAGCGATGAACACTCCACCAGCGGTTGCATGCAATTTATCCTTTCTAAACACCGTCTGTGCCTTTGTAAAAATTTCGGCAGAATTTATCTCTGGCTTCAGCCAGCTTTCTGAACCGATAACGATTTCAGCTTCGGTGCTTTCTACCAGCGCTTGAAGTTGCGGTACTTTAGCAATGCAGCTTCGACAGTTTACAATTACAATACCGATTGCTGCTTGGTCTCCGCATGTCCTGACTTTGCCCCGCACCCTTTGAGGCTGTTGCCCTTTCTGTACTTGTCCGAGGCCATCTAACCTAAAAAACCGCCCACCCCACGCCACACAACCCCTGCTACCCGTGTAGCCGCTTGCTGCGTGTAGTGGACTCCTGACCTATCCAGCGGAATTTTAAGCCCTGGGGTTGTATCGCTCTCAGACGATAATTTTGTCCTGTATACCAGTTTACAATTTATCTGTGGTTATAAAAATAATTGACAAAACAAGGAGAAATTTGAGCGTAAATATATCAGCAAGAACCGATGAGACTCTTCGTCCAAAACGTACGAAACAGGAGCTACTCCAAAAGGTTTTCGAGAAAAAAACGCCACATTATAGTCAAGCCGTTAAGTGCAGAAACTATAAAAAGTCTGCATACACACCACTCTTTTAAGTTACTGACTTGAATGAAATACGGAAAATTGGGTGTCCTTGACAAGCCATTCTGAATCTGCTGAAGAACATAAATTACTAATTTCATTGAAAACGCTTCGGTAGTATAAGGTGTTCGAAATATTATGATAGTGGGACGACAAATCTGCGAAGCGAAGATAAATAACGCTGTAATAAGAACTATGGGAAGCATTGTTACAGGATATAGACAGTGTTGCAGAACTTGTTAGGAGAAGAAGCAACAAAGCACTTAACACATGTACATAACAGAAGCAGAAGTGATAAGTGGATGGATACCAATGCCCAGATACTGAAACGATGAAGCCCTTCTGCCCAAAAGGACTTGTCACGGCCCCATGTCCTTCACTGAACAAAGGAAGAATGGAAAAGTAATTTGCTGGAATCGCTGGCAGTCAACAAATTTCTGTCACACAATTCCCATTTGATAGGGTATATTAAAGGACAAACTGATTTCAATATTCTCATCTCGTAAACGTCACTTAAACCCCATACATAAGGTGAATCACCTAAAATTTTCGCCGAATATATTGCAGAAATGGAAAATGCTACTGATGTGTGGTTTTCACGGAATGGATTGATAGTCAGGGATTCGTATGGTTAACCAGTAAACAGATTGTAATATCATTTAGAATGTGTACTTTTGTGCAAACATACACTTTTTTATATGGAGCAATGCCTATTAACAATAAAAAACTAAAGGGAGGGTAAATTAGAATTTCATTGGTGGTTAATGCAGGATTCCAGTGCGAGCTGTTTACGAGACATCATATTTTGAAAAGTTTCCACACTCAATCTTGTTCGTACTATTCAGCCTGCATAGTTCCTGGGTACGATGTTTTTATATTTGCTTACAGTGTGCTTGTGTGTTCTCAGAGTGCACGGCGACTTGCTAGTCAGTTAGTGTGGGAGATTCCAAGGTTGGTTGATTCGAAGGAGGGGGACCAAACAGCGAGGTCATCGGTGCCACCCGATAAGGAAAGGATGGGGAAGGTACTCGGCCGTTCCCTTTCATAGGAACCACCCCGGCATTTACCTGAAACAATTTAGGTAAATCACGGAAAACCTATATCAGGATGGCCGGACGCGGTATTGAACCGTCGTCCTCCCGAATGCGAGTCCAGTGTGCTAACTACTGCGCCAGCTTGCTCGTTGAAATTCCAAGCTCATGGTGTATGGAGAAAATAGGAAGAATGCAGTTCGTTGTTGTACAGTTACATGAGGCAAGATATCCCAATAGACCTCAACCATCTCGGCAGCTATTTATCAACTTCTTCAACCTCTTACGTGAAAGTGGTAGTGTGACCCTTAACACTAACAGAAGGAAACAAATGACGACAGAAAGGGGGGGGGGGGATTAATGAATGTTCTTGCAACTGTTGCAGTTTATCTGCATGTTAGTTCCAGCGCAATCGCACGATGAAATGGCATGAGTCAGCAAGTGTCCTACGAATTCTCCATCGATATAGATTCCATCCCTATCATTTTGAATGAAGAGCGAATGATGCTAACTTTTGTACATGTGCATTAAGAATGGATAACCCAGGTGTATGATGAGTCTTGTTTAGTGATGAAGCCACAGTTATCAACATGGCCTGTTAAACCATCGAAAGATGCACTGTTGGTCTTTTGACAATCCACGTTGGCCTCATCAGGTGGAACGTCATCGTCCATGGTGTGTCAGCGTGTGGTGTGGGAAAGTTAACCATCAACTCATAGACCCGATTTTCTCAGACGGAACACCGAGGGAGCACAATTATCGTAGCCTCAGAACAGACCATCTTCCGCGGACACTAGAAGACCTACCTCTGCAGACTAGTGAGAACCTGTAGAACCAACATGATGGCTGTTGATCCGATAGTGCACGAAGTACCATAGCATGTATTCACGAGTTCTTTCCAAATCGTTGGACTGGACGCAGAGGACCTGTACCTTGGGCCGCCCTTGCCCCGGATTTGACGCTTGTAGATCTATTTCTGCGGGCAAAGATAAAAGACGCTGCCGAGAAGGACCTACCAACTACACCTAATGATATGCAACGACGCGTTCCTCTAGTCTGCTCAGACATCTCCGCTGAAATGCTAGCACGTGTGCAGCAGTCGTTCCGTACCAGACTGGAAGCGTGTATTGCCCTTGCCTTTTGTCATCTTGAACACAACCTGCGATGGTCAGTTGTCTCGGTAATGGTCAGACTGTCTCCACATAACAAGTGTATGCACCTGCGCTGTTCTTTAGTGTGTGCTAGCACGGGTATTGTGCAAGTGTCGGTGTGGGAACTTTTCAAAATACGATGTCTCGTAAACAACTCGAACTAGAATCCCGCAACAAACACCACTGACATTCTAATTTATCCTACTTTTGCACAAAAAATACACTTTCTAAGTAATATCACATCTGTTGATTGGCTAACAATATGAGTCCCTGACTACCAATCCATTCTTTGAAAACCGCACATCAATGGCAAATGGTTGAAATGGCTCTGAGCACTATGGGACTTAACTTCCGAGGTCATCAGTCCACTAGAACTTAGAACTAATTAAACCTAACTAACCTAAGGACGTCACACACATCCATGCCCGAGGCAGGATTCGAACCTGTGCCCGTAGCAGTCGCTCGGTTCCAGACTGTAGCGCCTAGAACCACACGGCCACTCCGGCCGGCATTTGCATAACAAAGTAAGACAAAGCAAAGATGATGTTATTTACAGGAAATGCTCAATATGTCCACCATCATTTCTCAACAATAGCTGTAGTTGAGGAATAATGTTGTGAACAGCACTGTGAATCATGTCCGGAGTTATGGTGAGGCACTGGCGTCGGATGTCTTTCAGCATCCCTAGAGATGTCTGTCGATCACGATACACGTGCGACTTCAGGTAACCCCAAAGCCAATAATCGCACGGACTGAGGCTTGGGGACCTGGGAGGCCAAGCATGACGAAAGTGGCGGCTGAGCACACGATCATCACCAGACGACGCGCGCAGGAGATATTTCATGCGTCTAGCAATACGGGATGTTTTTTTTTTTGGCTCTAATAAAACCCCATGTCATTCCAAGAGTGTGTGTCAAGTTTTACCTCTCTATCTACATTATTCCGTGGTTTATTAAGCTTTCAAATTTATACTGACTTTTTGATCACCCGGTACATACATGCACCCGCCATCTGGAGCGGAGGACAGAGACGTGCGACAATTGGTAAACCATCAGTTTCGGAATCAGCAGAGCTTTGTACACCCAGCGGTAGTATTGAAGATGTGACGCTACTACATTCCTGTCTTTCCACCGCAGGATTGTCGTGAACGTTCTTTTAATCCTCCTTCGAAAATAAATCGTTTTGTGAAAAGCTTTCATATTTATGACAGATGTCTAAATAATATCAAATTATTGTCAATCAACAAAATTTCTAAGATACATAACAAGTGGTCATAGAACGACTATAATTTTTGACAGGAATGCTAGAAGGTGTAAACAAATCTGAAAAAAATTATAAATTTATGGCTAGATGAAATATTTAAATGGTATCAGAAATAATTGGCAAAATATGCCGCGTAACTGAAAGTTGGTGTTTGTGCCTTGATTGAAATGCTTGCAGGGTGTGGAGGAAGTGCATGATTTCCTTTGGTTCAGAGTGGATATCCGCCATTTTTACGTAACCTGACACAATGTCACCAGACACCGGATGTAATCTCGGCTAGAACACGCAGCAGATGCCTGCTGAGGTGATCATGAGGAAAAAAAAGATTGAAAAACCAACAAAAAGGGTAACGTTCTACCTGTCGGGGCTTGGAACATCAGTAGATTGAACGTGGTAAGGAAGCTAGAAAATCTGAAAAGGAGAATGCAGGGGCATAGTGGGTCGGGGGGGGGGGGGGGGGGGTCAGAGAAGTGAACTGGGTAGAAGACAAGGATCTTTGGTCAGATGAGTATAGGGTAATAACAACAGCATCAGAAAATGGTATAACGGTAATAGCATCCGTTATGAATAGTAAGGTAGGTCACAGAGTGAGTTACTGTGAACATTTCGGTGTTGTTCTCACCAGTGGGCAGCAACCCAAAACAGAAAACAGAAATTCACGTACACCTGCCTACGTCACCAGCAGGGGATGAAGAGATAGAGATAGTATATGAGGATACTGAACGGGTAATTCAGTATGTAAAGGGAGAGAAACATATAATAATCATGGGGAATTGTAGGGGAGGGAGAAGACTTGGAAAATGCCGGGATATACCAGTTAGGATTACATCTTGGCAAGGCAGAGAATCCGAAATCAGATACTGGACTGTAGTGCATACCTAGAAGCAGGTAAAAACTCATATCACAAATTAGTAATGATGAAGAGCAGGCCGAAATTATAAGACTGGTCAGGATGAATCAGTGTGCAAAGCAATGATATACGGATGTACTAAGGAATGAAGAGATGCGCTTGAAGTTCACTGAGTCTATACATACTGCGATAATGAACAGCTCACTAGGCATAACAGTTAAAGAGAAATGGACGTCTCTAAAAAGGGAAATCACAGAAGTTGCAAAGAGAAACGTTGGTGCAATCATGTAAACTGCGAAGAAACTATGTGTAACAGAAGAAATACTTCAGCTGATCGGCGAAAACAGAAAGTGCAAAAATATTCAAGGAAATTTAGGAATACAGAAACACAAGTCACTTGTTGTTGTTGTTGTGGTCTTCAGTCCTGAGACTGGTTTGATGCAGCTCTCCACCCTACCCTATCCTGTGCAAGTATCTTCATCCCCCAGTACCTACTGCAACCTACATCCTTCTGAATCTGCTTAGTGTATTCATCTCTTGGTCTCCCTCTACGATTTTTACCCTCCACGCTGCCCTCCAATGCTAAATTTGTGATCCCTTGATGCCGCAGAACATGTCCTACCAACCGGTACCTTCATCTAGTCAAGTTGTGCCACGAACTCCTCTTCTCCCCAATTCTATTCAATACCTCCTCATTAGTTACGTGATCTACCCATCTAATCTTCAGCTTTCTTCTGTAGCACATTTCGAGAGCATCTATTCTCTTCTTGTCCAAACTATTTATCGTCCATATTTCACTTCCATACATTGCTACACTTCATACGAATACTTTCAGAAACGACTTCCTGAAACTTAAATCCATACTCGATGTTAACAAATTACTCTTCTTCAGAACGCTTTCATTGCCATTGCCAGTCTACATTTTATATCTTCTCTACTTCGACCATCATCAGTTATTTTGCTCCCCAAATAGCAAAACTCCTTTATTCATTTAAGTGCCTCATTTCCTAATCTAATTCCCTCAGCATCGCCCGACTTAATTCGACTACATTCCATTATCCTCGTTTTGCTTTTGTTGATGTTCATCTTATATCCTCCTTTCAAGAGACTGTCCATTCTCTTCAACTGCTCTTCCAAGTCCTTTGCAGTTTCTGACAGAATTACAGTGTCATCGGCGAACCTCAAAGTTTTTATTACTTCTCCATGGATTTTAATACCGACTCCAAATTTTTCTTTTGTTTCCTTTACTGCTTGCTCAATATACAGATTGAATAACATCGAGGAGAGGCTACAGCCCTGTCTCATTCCCTTCCCAACCACTGCTTCCCTTTCATGCCCCTCCACTCTTATAACTGCCATCTGGTTTCTGTGCAAATTGTAAATAGTCTTTCGTACCCTGTATGTTACCCGTGCCACCTTCAGAATTACAAAGAGAGTATTACACTCAACATTGTCAAAAGCTTTCTGTAAGTCTACAAATGCTAGAAAGGTTGGTTTGGCTTTTCTTAATCTCTCTTCAAAGGTAAGTCGTAAGGTCAGTATTGCCTCACGTGTTCCAACATTTCTACGGAATCCAAACTGATCTTCCCCAAGGTCTGCTTCTACCAGTTTTTCCATTCGTCTGTAAGGAATTCATGTTAGTATTATGCAACTGTGACTTATTAAACTGATAGTTCGGTAATTTTCACATCTGTCAGCACCTGCTTTCTTTGGGATTGGAATTATTATATTCTTCTTGAAGTCTGAGGGTATTTCTTCTGTCTCATACATCTTGCTCACCAGATGGTAGAGGTTTGTCAGGACTGGCTCTCCCAAGGCCGGCAGTAGTTCTAATGGAATGTTGTCTACTCCTGGGGCCTTGTCTTTCAGTGCTCTGTCAAACTCTTCACGCAGTATCGTATCTCCCATTTCATCTTCATCTACATTCTCTTCCATTTCCATTATATTGTCCTCAAGTACATCGCCCTCTATATACTCCTTCCACCTTTCTGCTTTCCCTTCTTTGGTTACAACTGGGTTTCCATCTGAGCTCTTGATATTCATACAAGTGGTTCTCTTTTCTAGAAAAGTTCTCTTTATTTTTCCTCTAGGCAGTATCTGTCTTACCCCTAGTGAGATAAGCCTCTACATCCTTACATTTGTTCTCCAGCCATCCCTTGTTAGCCATTTTGCACTTCCTGTCGATCTCATTTTGGAGACGTTTGTATTCCTTTTTGCCTGCTTCATTTACTGCATTTTTATATTTTCTCCTTTCATCAATTAAACTCAATATTTCTTCTGATACCCAAGGAGTTCTACTAGCCCTCGTCCTTTTACCTACTTGATCCTATGCTGCCTTCACTTCTTCATCCCTCAGAGCTACCGATTCTTCTTCTACTGTACTTCTATCCCCCATTGCTGTCAGATGTTCCCCTAGGCTCTCCCTGAAACTCTGTACAAGCTCTGATTTAGTCAGTTTATCGAAGTCCCATCTCCTTAAATGCCCACCTTTTTGTAGTTTCTTCAATTTTAGTCTACATTTCATAACCAATAGATTGTGGTCAGAGTCCACATCTGCCTCTGGAAATGTCTTACCATTATATAATTTATCTGATACCTTTTAGTATCTCCGGGATTCTTCCATGCATACAACCTTCTTTTATGATTCTTGTCTTAACCTACATTATCTACCTGAAATCTTCCAGTATCTCCAGACCTCTTCCATGTATACAACCTTCTTTATGATTCTTGAACCAAGTGTTAGCTATGATTATGCTCTGTGCATAATTCTACCAGACGGCTTCCTCTTTCATTTCTTACCCGCAATCCATATTCACCTATTATGTTTCCTTCTTTCCCTTTTCCTACTCTCGAATTCCAGTCACCCATGACTATTAAATTTTCGTCCCCCTCCACTACCTGAATAATTTCCTTTATCTCATTATACATTTCATCAATTTCTTCATCTACAGAGCTAGTTGGCATATAAATTTATACTACTGTAGTAGGTGTGAGCTTCGTGTCTATTTTGGCCACAATAATGCGTTAACTTTGCTGTTTGTAGTAGCTTACCCGCACTCCTATTTTTTTGTTCATTATTAAACCCACTCTTGCATTACCCCTATTTGATTTTGTATTTATAACCCTGTATTCACCTGATCAAAAGTCTTGTTCCTCCTGCCACCGAACTTCGCTAATTCCTACTGTAACTAATTTTAACCTATCCATTTCCCTTTTTAAATTTTCTAACCTACCTGCTCGATTAAGGGGCCTGACATTCCACGCTCCGATCCGTAGGACGCCAGTATCCTTTCTCCTGATAACGACGTCCTCTTGAGTAGTCCCCGCCCGGAGATCCGAATTGGGGACTAATTTACATTTGGAATATTTTACCCAAGAGGCCGCCATCATCATTTAACCATACAGTAAATCTGCATGCCCTCGGGAAAAATTACGGCTGTAGTTTCCCCTTGCTTTCAGCCGTTCGCAGTACCAGCACAGCAAGGCCGTTTTGGTCACTTAGGAGGAACATAAACAGGAAATGCAGGAAAGCTAAGGTGAAATGGCTGCATGAGAAATCGAAAAGTAATGATTGTCGGAAAGACTGACACAGCATGTAGAAAAGGCGAAATAATCTTCGGTAAAATTAAGAGCAAGGACAGTAACATTATGATTGCAATAGGAATTCCATTGTTAAATGCGGAGAAGAGAGTTAGTAGGTAGAAAAAGTACACTGAAGGCCTTTATGAGGAAAGAAACAGTAGTGGAGATGAATGAGGTAGGGGACCCAGTATTAGAATCAGAATTTAATAGACGAATCAAAATCAAATAAAGCAGAAGGGGTAGACAATATTCCAGCTGAATTCCAAAAATCATTGTGCGAAGTGGCAATATAACGACTATTTACGTTGGTTTGTAGAATGTGTGAGAATGGCGATAGACCATCGGACGTTCGGCAAAACATCATCCAGAATTCCGAATATCACAAGAGCCGATAAGTGCGAGAATTATCGCACAATCAGCTTAACAGCTCATGCGCTTAAGTTTATAACGAGAATAATATGCCGGAGAATGGAAAAGAAAATAGCGAATGTGTTAGGTGACGATCGATTTTGCTTTAGGAAAGGTAAAGGCACCAGAAAGACAGTTGTGACGTTGCAGTTGGTAATGAAAGCAAGACTTCCGAAAAATCAAAACACCTTCATTGGATATGTCGACCTGGAGAAAGCGTTCGACAACTCACAATGGCTTTCGAAATCGTGAGAAGGATAGGGTAAGCTTTAGGGAAGGACAGGTAATACAAAGGATGTACAAGAGCGAGGAGGGAAGAGTGGAAGACCAAGAACCAAGTGTTAGGGTGTAAGACAGGGATGTAGCCTTCAATCTGTACGTCGAAGTAGGAATGACGGAATAAAATAAAGTGAGACGCCCTACTAAACCCGTAGGACAGGTAGTTTAAATTGTGAAAAGGGGCCAAAATAAGCGGTTGTCAGTTACACTCGAAAATACAACTTTATTTATTTGACCAAACATTACAAGAGCCAAGAAAATTTTAAAAATATCACAGCATTAATTTTTGGAACTTAATTACCAGCTGAATGCGCCAACAATCTCATGCCTCAAGGGCACGACCACTTTAATTTAAAATCGGCTCAAAGCCAATCACTTAAGACTCAAACCAAAGTTATAAATTTAAAAGGCAGAAGGCCTTCTTTCAATTAGGCTGAAGGCCCAAACAATCTGACACCTTAAGAGCAAAACAAACTTGATTGAAAAATCGCCCGAAGGCCCATCATTTAAGACTCTAAACAAAACAAATTTTTAAAAGGCCGAGGCCTTAACTTAAAATAGTTCTTTAAATTAGGCTGAAGGCCCGAACAATCTTACGCCTTAAGTGCAAAACAACCTCAGTTTAAAAATCAGCTAGAAGCCATACAAATACAAACAACAAGAACAAATAAATAAAGGCAGTACACCCAACGGCACTCAAAAGTCTCCGAGGGTTCGGCCTGGAATGCAAACACTAACGCTCGCTTAGGTGAGACAGGCAGTCGACCCAACCATTCTCGATCCGACGACAACCCAACTGACACACAGTCAACGGACCCACCGACAAGGTAACTTCCGCTCCCCCGGCCAGCACACAACAGGGAGTTTAATGGAACAGCGTAGAAGTATTGGCACGCACAAAAAATTATACATCGAGCTGTCAAACTACACACCGTGCTTGATAGCGACAACACGATGAGGAAAATACACTGCCTGAATTAGCGTCACCCGCCAGGGCTGGTAACTGGAACGTTAACGGTTACAAGGCAAAAGACTCTGCTGGTGCACTTCAGTTCAAAATAACAAAGCACAGTTAAACTCCACCGGAGGTTGGCTAAAATTTGCCAACTTGAAAACACACGTTGTTTCTCGCGGAGATATCCCAACAGCCGACAACGAAATCCAAACGACACAATGTTAACAGTCGTGACTTGCTGGTAGATTAAGTCAAAACTCAACTTTCGTGTCCAGGATCGATAAGCCACGGACCTCGTAGCAATGGGAACAGCACCACACTACGGCCGCGCATTGACAGCGGCAGCGGTCCCGGGCATACTACGCGCCGCGGAGATTTCCTCGCTGCTCCACGCCAACCGACCAACTGCTCAGCCAGGAAACGGTGAAAGAACCAAATACACTCCTGGAAATTGAAATAAGAACACCGTGAATTCATTGTCCCAGGAAGGGGAAACTTTATTGACACATTCCTGGGGTCAGATACATCACATGATCACACTGACAGAACCACAGGAACATAGACACAGGCAACAGAGCATGCACAATGTCGGCACTAGTACAGTGTATATCCACCTTTCGCAGCAATGCAGGCTGCTTTTCTCCCATGGAGACGATCTTAGAGATGCTGGATGTAGTCCTGTGGAACGGCTTGCCATGCCATTTCCACCTGGCGCCTCAGTTGGACCAGCATTCATGCTGGAAGTGCAGACCGCGTGAGACGACGCTTCATCCAGTCCCAAACATGCTCAATGGGGGACAGATCCGGAGATCTTGCTGGCCAGGGTAGTTGACTTACACCTTCTAGAGCACGTTGGGTGGCACTGGATACATGCGGACGTGCATTGTCCTGTTGGAACAGCAAGTTCCCTTGCCGGTCTAGGAATGGTAGAACGATGGGTTCGATGACGGTTTGGATGTACCGTGCACTATTCAGTGTCCCCTCGACGATCACCAGAGGTGTACGGCCAGTGTTGGAGATCGCTCCCCACACCATGATGCCGGGTGTTGGCCCTGTGTGCCTCGGTCGTATGCAGTCCTGATTGTGGCGCTCACCTGCACGACGCCAAACACGCATCCAACCATCATTGGCACCAAGGCAGAAGCGACTCTCATCGCTGAAGACGGCACGTCACCATTCGTCCCTCCATTCACGCCTGTCGCGACACCACTGGAGTCGGGCTGCACGATGTTGGGGCGCGAGCGGAAGACGGCCTAACGGTGTGCGGGACCGTAGCCCAGCTTCATGGAGACGGTTGCGAATGGTCCTCGCCGATACCCCAGGAGCAACAGTGTCCCTAATTTGCTGGGAAGTGGCGGTGCGGTCCCCTACGGCACTGTGTAGGATCCTACGGTCTTTGCGTGCATCCGTGCGTCGCTGCAGTCCGGTCCCAGGTCGACGGGCACGTGCACCTTCCGCCCACCACTGGCGACAACATCGATGTACTGTGGAGACCTCACGCCCCACGTGTTGAGCAATTCGGCGGTACGTCCACCCGGCCTCCCGCATGCCCACTATACGCCCTCGCTCAAAGTCCGTCAACTGCACATACGGTTGACGTCCACGCTGTCGCGGCATGCTACCAGTGTTAAAGACTGCGATGGAGCTCCCCGTATGCCACGGCAAACTGGCTGACACTGACGGCGGCGGTGCACAAATGCTGCGCAGCTAGCGCCATTCGACGGCCAACACCGCGGTTCTTGGTGTGTCCGCTATGCCGTGCGTGTGATCATTGCTTGTACAGCCCTCTCGCAGTGTCCGGAGCAAGTATTGTGGGTCTGACACACCGGTGTCAATGTGTTCTTTTTTCCATTTCCAGGAGTGTATACGTCGGCCGATGAGACGACCAAACGAACGACCAACCCACGGTCGTCCCACTCCAATCTCCCTCCGTCGGACAGTTCATGTGTGTCACCAGTGGTCGGTGAGCACTGGCTGTCGGCGCCTCACCGGCGCTCCTTCCCCGACTTCACCGCTGCTGCGTCCCGACTGCATTGCTGGTCCGTCTCCAACTGACTGCCAGGTCGCTCCAGAGATGGTATGACAGTGCACTTATCGATACGCTTTGCTGCTGCCGCTCACGGACACGTATGGCAGGAAGATAGTGATGCCAGTAAATGGAATAAGAAATCGAGGCGGGAGTACGGAAATAGAAGACGACATACAATGAATGGCATGAACACGAGCCGTGCACGGCTTAGAAAGGTTCAAGAGTGCGATTAAAATTCAAAGTGAAAGGATATGTACGTGAAGATTCGCTGATGACATACTTTCCAATACCCTCGTCACTGGAGACAGCTGCCTTTGCTTTCCACCAATTCTCCACGCTGGTCTGCATTTCGTTGTCTGTGCCAAAATGCTGTTCCCATAGCCAATGTTTCATGCGAGGAAAGAGTTGAAAATCAGAGGTAGCTAAGTCAGGGCTGTGGGGTGGGTGGTCAAACTCTTCCCACAGAAAGCGCTGTAGGAGCGTCTCTGTTACAGCTGCAGTGTGCTGCCGAGGATTGTCATGAAGGGGGACAGTGCCTGATAACGACATTCCTCTTCGTTTGTTCTGAACTGCCCTCTCACGAATCTCCTCATCCACACCCTGAACAAGATTATCGGTCGAGACTCGATTCCTTTCCAGATCGTCTACAAAGTGAACGTCTGCACGTCCTGCTGCCAAGTTGCTGCACCATTGACGCACTTTGCTGTCACTCATGACAGATACGTTATGTGCGCTGCATGGAAATCAGATGGAACTCCTCAGCATGCAGAAATAGAATGACAGCACGCACTTCACAGCTGGCGGAAGACTTTAGTGTTCTAGGCCTCTTCATGTGCTCGTTGTGCGCTCAGAACTGAAAAGTGCGACTTGATGTGATCAGCGGGCGTACTAAAAGCACTGTGGAACACATCTGCACCAAGCCTTATTGGATTTTCACTTTGGTGTGAAATTAGTCACAGTTCGGATTAAAAGTGTCGCCATCTTTAGTGAAAGTGAAGGAAAATGACAGGATCTGTTGAATGGAACGGACAATGTAATGAGTACAGAAAATGGATTCAGGGTAAGTCGATAAAATACGAAAGTTATAGGAAGTAGTAGAAATGAGAACATCGAGAAACTTAACATCATGATTGGTGATCACAGAGTAGATGAAGTTAAGGAATTCTGCTACTTAGGCAGTAAAATAACCCATGACGGCGGGAGCAAGGAGGACATAAAAAACCGACTTACACTGGTAAAAGAGAAGTCAACAGGTATCAAAAATAAGTCTTAATTTGAGGTATACATTTCTGAGAATGTGCTTCTGAGAACGGCACTGTTTGATAGTGAAACATGGACTGTAGAAAAAAAGGAACAGAAGAGAAACGAAGCACTTAAGATGTAGAGCTACAGAAGAATGTTGAAAATTAGTTGGACTAATAAGGTAAGGAATGGTACTAGAGGGAGCTTTAGTTGGTAAAAAACCAGACAACTCGCCCAACAACTCACTTTACTTTTGTTCATTGCCAGTGTCAATGAGTATCAGCGATGCTTTCGTTTTCCCCCAAAAGGAACTGAATGACAGGTCTCTGCTTAGAACTCACGTCCGTTACAGACTTCATCTGAAGCCTACGCATACTGCCGCTACCTATCGGAACGTCCTGAAACTATACGGGATGAAGCGGCAATTTTCCGCGATGTCCCACTACAAATTCCGCGTTTTGAATCAAAATTGGCCGAGAAAAAATGTGTTGCATTGTTTATTGAAGGTCCCTCGTATTTCAGTGTATGGTGAGAAGCGTTTCCTTTCTCTGGGTAGTCATGTTCGGCTGATTATAATTATTTAAGTTGAGTCGGTTAAATAATTGATGTCGTTGGTTTAAATAATACTTTGGTAATTATGATAAGGAATAGAAGGAATAGTACGCAACACACTGCAAAGTTTCTTCTTGCTGTCTGTATTATCGGAAATTTTTTTTCTCTAGCGTGTGACACGTGTTTCAAAAATCTTCTGCAAGGAAACTTAACTAGATCCACAAGCCCTCTTGAGCCATCTGTACCGACCGACCGCCGTGTCATTCTCTGCACTGTGTGTGGTATGGAGATGTCAGCACACCGCTCTTCCGGCCGTTGCCAGTTTTCGTGATCTGGAGCCGCTACTGCTCGATGAAATAACTCCTCAATTGGCCTCACGAACCTATGCACACCCCTTTCAGTCTTCCTGCTGACAAAAATATCCCTACCGGTGCTACGAATCGAACCCGGGTGTTCCACAAGACAGTCAACTATGCAGAGCATTTTTTGTCTTCTTTCAATCTGTTTCTTCTTCGTTCGTTTTTATGCAGTTGCATGACATCTTTCACAGTCCATGGATGCCAGTTTCATGCAGATTTTTTTTCAGAGGGTGTCCAGATATGAAAAAAAAACAAAAAAAGAAGGAAGCTAGTGTGCTGCTCCATTTGGGTACGGAGCAGGCGGTTAAATCTTATACAGTCATCAAATCATTTTCTAAATGGTAATCAGTTAATTAAATCAGGCACAGCTGAAAGATTGTTTGGCCAAACTTCCCTCTGAGCCTAACAGATAAAAAATAACATAGCTGGAATGCAATGCTGCAAACTATTAATGTTATCAGGATTAATACATAAAAGTAGATCAACTAGTGTCAGAAAAGGAATTAACGTAAGTTCAGCCCATCCCATCTGATAACAATATGTAAATTTTCTTATACGAAGTACGCCAAATGAATGAACATAGTATGACACTTTATGATACTTTTTACACGAAAGTTGTGATATAAAAGTAGAATATACTTTTACAACCTAACGCGACTTGGTACGTATCTCTAGAACGGAAACTGTGGCAATGAGAAGAACTGGAACAGTAGCTTTAAGAACACTAACTGTAATCCATTAATTTAAATATGTGTCCATTTTTCTAGAATATGTGGAATGTAGATTATTCATTGTTGTCAGCACACGATTTTGTGACGAATGGTTTTGTTATATCGTCAAACGCAAACATCGTTAGTAAAATAACTCACATCCCTTGTAAAATTTTGTCTGCGTCAATTAACAGTCTGTCTGTGTCTGACTACCAAACTCACGTATGGCAGGAATCTCTTTAAGCCATTATACTTGTACAGTAAACGGGCACTTCTTGACATTCACAGAGCCAGTCACATCGATTTAGATCAGCTGATCCTGCAGGCCATTCACGTGGAATCTCTGGATATAACACATTCGCGGAAGATGCCATTAAGATCTTTCAGCAGGGACTTATCCGTTGCACGCTCCACGTGAGACCCACATTCCCAACCTAATGTCGACACGCCACATTCGTAGCGCCCCTCCCCATTACACTCATTACTCGCGGCAGAAAATCTTACCGAGTCCCGTAACAGTTCGGGCAATCCGTGTGCATCCGCACTTAAGAAGGTCAATGGCCGGTTAGCCTTAATTAAATGAAGATGGTATCTGTTTTTTCGGACATGTCCGAAATAGGACCAGTGCCAGAAGTATGAGAATGATTTTCGCTTATAACTTTCGACTCGATCGGTTCTGGACAAGAATCCCTTAATTTATACATTTAACCTTCCCCATCATGTCTGAAGAGCCGGCCGGAGTGGCCAAGTGGTTCTAGGCGCTGCAGTCTGGAACCGCGCGAACACTACGGTCGCATTTTCGAATCCTACCTCGGCCATGGATATGTGTGATGTCCTTAGGTTAGTTAGGCTTAAGTAGTTCTACGTTCTAGGGGACTGATGACCTTAGAAGTTAAGTCCCATAGTGCTCAGAGCCATCTGAACCATTTTTTGCCTGAAGATTTGTGACATCATCATGGAATCATCCTTTGTATGTAACTGGTATACTGGTCACTTAGATGTAAATGTGGACAGTAGACTGAAGAGCCAAAGAAACTGGTACACCTGCCTAATATCGTGTAGGGCCCTGGCGAGCACTCAGAAGTGCCGCAACAAGACGTGACATGGGCTTGAATAATGTCTGAAGTAGTGCTGGAGGGAACTGACACGATGAATCCTGCAGGACTTTCCACAAATCCGTGAGAGTACGAGACGGTGGAGATATCTTCTGAACATCACGTTGCAAGGCATTTCAGATACGCTCAATAATATTCATGTCTGGGGAGTTTGGTGGAGAGCGGAGTGTTTAAACTCAAAAGAGTGTTCTTGGAGCCAGTCTCAGCAATTCTGGACGTGTGGGGTGTCACATTGTCCTGCTGGAATTTCCCAAGTCCGTCGGAATGCACAACGAAAATGAATCGGTACAGGTGATCAGACAGGATGCTTACGTAGGTGTCACCTATCAAAGTCGTGTCTAGACATATCAGGGGTCCCATATCAGTCCAACGTCCCACGCCCCACACCATTACAGAGCCTCCAACAGCTTGAACAGTCCCCTCTTGACATGCAGGATCCATGGATTAATGAAGTTGTCTTCATACCTGTACATGTCCATTTGCATGATACATTTTGAAACGAGACTTTCCTACCCGGCAACATATTTCCAGTCATCAAGAGTCCAATGTCGGTCCTGACGGGCTCAGTCGAGGCGTACTCCTGTGGGCCTTCGGCTCCAAAATCCCATAACGACGATATTTCGTTGAATGGTTGACACGATGACACTTGTAAATGGCCCAGCACTGAAATCTGCAGCAGGTTGCGGAAGGGTTGCACTTATGTCACGTTGAACGATTTTCTTCAGTCGTCGTTAGTCCTGTTCTTGCAGGACCTTTTTCCAGCCGCAGCGATGTCGGAGATCTGACGTTTTACCAGATTCCTGATATTTATGGTGCACTTGTGAAATGGTTCTACGGGAAAATCCCAATTCTTCGCTTCCTAAGAGTTTCTATGTCCCATCGCTCGTGGGCCGTCTGTAACACCTCGTTCAAACTCACTAAAATCTTGATAACCTACCGTTGAAGCAGTAGTAAGCGATGTAACAACTGCGCCTGACACTTGTTGCCTTACATAGGCGCTGGCGACAGAAGCGCCGTATTCTTCCTGTTTACATATCTCTGTATTTGAATACGCATGCCTATAGCAGTGTACTTGGTGCTTCAGAGTACATTGGTGCGTGAGAAACAGCTGCTAAAATATCCCTCAGTTGTAATAGATAGAATAACGAAAACTGTGTTCGATGATGATTGTATCCAAATCACATAGTTACGTTACACATCACCTTGTTACGCACGACAATTCGGAAATCTGTAGCGGCAGAAGATTACAATTTGCGTCAGCGAGGGAGGAAAGTCGACCGAATAATATGCATAACAGCTAAACATTTACAATAGAATAAAAGTATAAGGAGGAATTACTTTTCATTACACCCTCGTGTTATAGAGAAGTGACTGTTTTTTGGTATAATAAGTTACTATCATCCTAACTAATATAGACCAAAGGCGTTTGGGTTGCTCGTGCTATGTCAAGCCCAGTCCAAGTATATCCGGTACTTTTGTGTATAATAGTGTTGTCTATCTTATTAAACTGGTTCTTGCGTATTAATAAAGTAATAATAAAAATATTTATCCCCACGTCTGCACAGTCCACAGCTCGAAACGCTCACCACTTGCTTCCCACAATACACGCGTTATTTTTTGTTCTAACGAACTGCCATCTTCTGTGAGGCTGTATGGCTTAAGGCCACAAAGCATGGCTTTCAAAACAGAGATCTGCGAATAAGCTGACGGGGAAAAGCGTTCGAAGATGGTATTTGGAGAAGAGGGGGAGAAAAATGTTGTTGTGCCTCAAGTCTGGATTGTGTTTGCCACAAGGAGGCACCTCCTTATCTGTGGAAGCGGAGCGTCTCGAAAGACCCTCGTTGGAGGCTTGAGGCGGTGGGTGGAAGTGTTATCGACAAGCAGTCGGCTGTGCTGTATTAACAAGCGGCACCATTAGCAGGCGCTGATGAACGGGCCCTAATTAATTTCGCGAAGTTGGGAGGCGAGCGCAAAGCGAGCGAACGACTCGAGTGGTGCCGGGCGTTCTGGTGGCGAAGCTCTCCTCCCCGGGACACGACTGGGGCGCCCTCCGCATCCACTTAAGCGTTTACACTGGCAGCCGCGCAGGAACTGAAAAGAAAGCGGCGGGAAGCGAGAAATTCAGATAATTGGCCGTCATTACCATGCCGCCAAACTGGGGAGTACAATTATTTTCTGACATTCCTCCTTCGTTATCCTCAGGTGTGGCGATCGATTCGCCAGGGTGAAGGATTATAAGACTAATTTTTAAGGCGGTTAAGTGATTTCCCATATTTCAAGCTAGTGAACCGGTCAACGCTTCGCAAACGCTGAAAATGGATGGTAACTGGATATATGTCTACTCACCTTCTGCCCCCTCTCTCTGTCCATCACCTCCTCCCCCTTCTCTCTGTCCGTCTTCCTTCCCCTCTCACCATCCATTCCCTTCTACCACCTGCTTACTGTCCATTTCCTCCCCCTCCCTAACTCCGCCTCCTATTCTCTCTGTCCATCTCGTCCTTCCCTGTCTCCATGTCTATTTTGGCCCTCACCCCCCCCTCCCAATCCATCTTCTGTTCCCCCTCCCCTCTTTCACTCCTTCTCTTCTCCCTGTCCGTCTCCGTCTCTTTCTTCCCTGTCACCATGTCTATTTCCTCCCCCTCTCCCCCCGTCCTCTGTCATCTCCTCTTATCCCCTCTCTGTGATCTCGACCCTTTTTCACAGTTATTAAAAACGAAACCTTGACTGGAGATTGATGTCGCTGAGAATGAGTGGGTAAATCGTTTGGGATAATTGGTTGAGGGGTGTCAGAGAGGCCTTTCCAGTTGCTAGATCTGCGAGGATAATGGTTTTAATGACGGTATTTATAATAGTTTTAACCAGCGTTAGCGTAGGATTACAAACTTTCGGACGATTGAGATACCACAAAGCTATACTGTAGTCAATTAAAACAGACTTCAAGGAAGAAAAATTCCACAGTGTTGCGTACACCATTTGTGTTGAAAAGTGTTTATACATGAGGTGACCAAATATAATTTGGTGAAACAGTTTGCCCGGGAAACAAAACGAATCCGCGCCGAAAGCAAACGAATTCCCACATTTTCATAGTACAGTAGAGATTTTTTTTTCTTGCAGGAGGTTAACAGAAAACCTATACATTGCTGCTTTAAAAAAGTATATCCCATGTCCGTCTGATTATTTATCAGAGTATCATGTAAAAATTGAAGTTAATCGGTCAAGAAATTTTGGAGAATGTTGCTAACAGCGTGTCTCTGCTGTGTATAAAACTTGTAACTGTTTATTGGAGTATCGTGTAAAAATTCGAAGTAAATCTGTCACGAAATTTACAAGACTGTTGCTAACAGTGTTTCCTCTTTATGTACTATATTTATAAGCACACATACTAAAAACTATGTAGCATTTGACCATCCAAGCGTTTATTAGAGTGTAGCGTAAAAATTCTAAATTGGTCAAGAATTCCAAAATTTTTTCTATCGTTGTTGGCCTATATACTGCACTGAATCTCTAATATTTTGATACATCCTTTAGATATATACATATATTAAACAGAGGGCGCTCCAGATGGTATATAAAACTCGCTTGTGTTCGACGTTGTGTCAAAATTTCAAAGCAGACGATGAAAGGATTTCGAAGATTGAAGAATTTGAAAAAAAGACGAACATTCAAATTTTTATTTCTATAGATAAGTTCTGCTGCTACATTATTTGATCAAAAGCCTCGGGAAACTCATAGATGATCGCTTGAAGGAAATAACCCAAGTGTACAGCGTTTCAGACCTCATATTCTTGCTATTACAATAGAGATGGGTTTTCACTTTTTTTAAAAAAATCTCCCCTGAACAATATTCCATTGTTGCTGAAAGTTTGAGCAGATGAAACTTCCTGGCAGATTAAAACTGTGCGCCGGACCGAGACTGGAACTCGGGCAAGTGCTCTACCGACTGAGCTACCCAAGCACGATTCACGCCCCGTCCTCACAGCTTTTAATTCCGCCAGTACCTCGTCTGCTACCTTCCAAACTTCACAGAAGCTCTCCTGCGAACCATGGAGAATTAGCAGTCCTGGAAGAAAGGATATTGCGGAGACATGGCTTAGCCACAGCCTGGGGGATATTTCTAGAACGAATTTCATTCTAGTTTGAGCAGATGTTTCCACACTTTTGTTCGGATTGTTTCGATAGCTGGAAAGCGTTGTAAGTAACTTGTCAGATACTCGATAAGGTTTGAGGCCTAGTCTTTGAGCAGCCCACAACATTTTCATAGAACTGTGCTGCATCGGTCTCTGCCTTCCCGCAGACAGAATTGTAGTGACACTCCAGTCCAAACCGGTGCCTAAATGGAAATGAGAAGTCTTGACTTAAGGGATCGGATACAAAATGAAATTCGAAATGACGAAGATCTTCGTCGAAGCCATGAACGTATTGTGGTTGCATCTTTTCATAAATCACAGCTGTTAATTCACTGGTTGAACTTTTGCTTTCTTACGGTCTCCATACAAAAGTTAGGCCCGATACTCCTCCCCTCTTCAAAATTCACAGTTAAAGTAAAAATACGCATTAAAAATTCGTACGTAGTACTTTATAATTTATTATTTTGCTAATTCTAGCCCTAAAGATACAGTAAAATACACTCCTGGAAATTGAAATTAGAACACCGTGAATTCATTGTCCCAGGAAGGGGAAACTTTATTGACACATTCCTGGGGTCAGTTACATCACATGATCACACTGACAGAACCACAGGCACATAGACACAGGCAACAGAGCATGCGCAATGTCGGCACTAGTACAGTGTATATCCACCTTTCGCAGCAATGCAGGCTGCTATTCTGCCATGGAGACGATCGTAGAGATGCTGGATGTAGTCCTGTGGAACGGCTGGCCATGCCATTTCCACCTGGCGCCTCAGTTGGACCAGCGTTCGTGCTGGACGTGCAGACCGCGTGAGACGACGCTTCATCCAGTCCCAAACATGCTCAATGGGGGACAGATCCGGAGATTTTGCTGGCCAGGGTAGTTGACTTACACCTTCTAGAGCACGTTGGGTGGCACGGGATACATGCGGACGTGCATTGTCCCGTTGGAGCAGCAAGTTCCCTTGCCGTTCTAGGAATGGTAGAACGATGGGTTCGATGACGGTTTGGATGTACCGTGCACTATTCAGTGTCCCCTCGACGATCACCAGAGGTGTACGGCCAGTGTAGGAGATCGCTCCCCACACCATGATGCCGGGTGTTGGCCCTGTGTGCCTCGGTCGTATGCAGTCCTGATTGTGGCGCTCACCTGCACGGCGCCAAACACGCATACGACCATCATTGGCACCAAGGCAGAAGCGACTCTCATCGCTGAAGACGACACGTCTCCATTCGTCCCTCCATTCACGCCTGTCGCGACACTACTGGAGGCGGGTTGCACGATGTTGGGGCGTGAGCGGAAGACGGCCTAACGGTGTGCGGGACCGTAGCCCAGCTTCATGGAGACGGTTGCGAATGGTCCTCGCCGATACCCCAGGAGCAACAGTGTCCCTAATTTGTTGGGAAGTGGCGGTGCGGTCCCCTACGGCACTGCGTAGGATCCTACAGTCTTGGCGTGCATCCGTGCGTCGCTGCGGTCCGGTCCCAGGTCGACGGGCACGTGCACCTTCCGCAGACCACTGGCGACAACATCGATGTACTGTCGAGACCTCACGCCCCACGTGTTGAGCAATTCGGCCGTCCTTCCACCCGGCCTCCCGCATGCCCACTATACGCCCTCGCTCAAAGTCCGTCAACTGCACATACGGTTGACGTCCACGCTGTCGCGGCATGCTACCAGTGTTAAAGACTGCGATGGAGCTCCGTATGCCACGGCAAACTGGCTGACACTGACGGCGGCGGTGCACAAATGCTGCGCAGCTAGCGCCATTCGACGGCCAACACCGCGGTTCCTGGTGTGTCCGCTGTGCCGTGCGTGTTATCATTGCTTGTACAGCCCTCTCGCAGTGTCCGGAGCAAGTATGGTGTGTCTGACACACCGGTGTCAATGTGTTCTTTTTTCCATTTCCAGGAGTGTAATATAGAGAACAGTGCGAACATAAACGCTTACTCCTTTGACTGAATATTACAGTACAGTGTGTATTTTTACTGGACGATTGACAGCATAAATAGAGGTGGCGGGAAATCGGAGCTAAAGTACGGTGCAGCACTAAAGCAAATCAAGTGCAACATATGATTTTTTCCGTGTACTTCGAGAACACGCAGAAGAGAAATTATTACTTGAAATACATGACTATTCGAAAAGTAAGTTCCGATCGGTCGCGAAATGGAAAAATCAAAAATGTTTTATTTGCAACAGTTAGCTACACCTTACACCTACTTCTCTACATAGTCGCTGCTCCGACATTGTCGTTTGTCGTAACGCTGTACTAACGTTTCAGTATTGCTTTCAGCCAATTCTCTACTCTGGTCTACAGTTCGTTATCTGTGTCAAAATGTTGTCGTTATGGCCAACGGTTCGCGTGAGCAAAGGTGTAACTCAGGAAGAGCCAATTATGGGCTGTGTTTTGGGTGGCACAAACATTTCCCATCGAAAACACTGCAGGAACATCTCCGTTTCCCCTGCAGAGTGCGGCCGAGAATTGTCATGAAGAACGAAACGACAGTTATGTAATGTGGGCTGCACGATATCAGGGGGAATCTCTCACCAGGCCTTCATACTTGGTGGAAGACACTGTTTTCTAGGCATCTTTACGTGCATACTGTGCGCTCAGAAACGAAAAGTGCGACGTGCCCAGCACATCTGTGCTAAACATAATCGGATTTTCATAATGGTTTCCGAACATGCAAAAAATAGTCCTGTCTGGATTCTAGACCTATTCCAAAAAGCCGACCGCGGTGGCCGAGCGGTTCTAGGCGCTTCAGTCGGGAACCACGCGACTGCTACGGTCGCAGGTTCGAATCCTGCCTCGGGCATGGATGTATGTGATGTCCTCAGGATAGTTAGGTTTAAGTAGTTCTAAGTTCTGGGGACAGATGACTTCTGATGTTAAGTCCCATAGTGCTCAGAGCCATTTGAGCTATTTTTTATTCCAAGAAGACACAAGAGATTTTCTGCAAACGAATTCACTGTTGAGTCAACATACACGACATAGATCATAAACAGGGGAAGGTTTGGTGGTGTCACTGTACCTGATTAGTTAACCTGTAGGCTTTCTAATCAAAGGAGCAGAAGTTCGACCCCTCCTTAATTTTCAACAGTCTTCATCTCTACTTTGTTGCCATAACAGATACGTACCACGTGGAAAAGATGGATGTCCACTTAGTCTTCCTCAGTAAATGCGTCAGTTTTTTAGGCTTCAAATGAACGAGGATCACTTGTGTTATGACAGTTTGACAACACTGATGACAACATTTGATATTAGACTACCCATGCGTTTGGGAATGAGAGGAGGTGGCAGAAAATATGTGGTTTATTATTGACTTCATAGTCTGCCTCCCTTCCAGTAAACAGATAGTCAGTGTACAGGAAGGCTACGGGACGGGATATTAGTTTGTAAAGAAACCACATGGTGTTACCTTACAAAAAGTGGTCGAGAACGGTGAACTGTTGTTTCTGTTAATTGTAGAAAGTTCGATTCTATCGGCATCCTGCCATCGTGTAGCCTGTCCCATTTTTTTCTTATATGTTTATCTGGTTCTCTGGAAGCGCGTCAGCCGACGCTACTTGGTCACGGAACGAGGTAGTAGATAGTTCACACAATGCTGTTGAGAAAGTCTATAAAAAAATAAGGAATTAATAAAACGCTAAAACAATAGTGAGGGTATAAACGAGAGAATGTTTCTCATCCACTTCGAGAAACTACTGTACATAACAGGAGTGTGTCATTACATTTTATACTCCACAAACCGTGTTGTTCATACTTCACTTATGTAGTCCACTTGCCCAGTGGATACGACTACGTCATATAACTAAGTGAAAACTGTTTATTTTTCTGACGCTACGTCTCTAAAGTTACATAGTGTGTTAACCGCTATCTTACTATGCAAATGTGATACAATGTCATTACACAATTGATCTGTTTGTCTTGGATCTGAAAATAGCTAACAGCTTTATCCGAAAAGAGCAATCAATAATAACAATCAGTTGCGATTTTGACGGATAAAGGACTGTTATGAATCCAATAAATGTGAAGGAACTGAGGGTTATTACACTCACATTTTCATTTGTACTAGAAGCCTATTAAAAATAAAACTTGCTGTATAGCACATACCATTCTCTACAGCGCTTAAGAATGTGTTATTCAAGCACAAATTGTTTGTCCGCTAGTGCTCGCTGAAGGAATGTCGCAGTTCCATATAAATGAATCAATATTGTCAACAGAAACCCATGACGGAGTATACGGATTGCAGTGTTGTCATTCCGAAAAATCTGAGCGATGATTTACACAAAGTTCGCAAAGTGACACCACAGATCAGTCTGATCGCCCTATTCTGGACTAAGAATGTTCTTCGTGAGCGCACAGAGTTGCCCCTCAATATAACACCACACAGGGTTGTAGAGTGAGAGCATTCAAAATAAACAAGCTCTCGCTTTTCATTGTAGGAGACAGTGAAGACGTTATCATAGTGAAGATAGCAGCGTTCTTGAACGAGATACCTCTACCTGCCCTCAGTCCTAAGAAATTAAAATGGTCGACTTCACTGACATTTTGACCATCCTTCTGGAACGAAATTCCGCTTTTACAACAGTTCCATGCCAGAAACCGAACGCATTACGTTCTGCTGCAGTTAAACTTTAATGTGTTCCCTTAAAGGTAGGTGCTGGTGTCACTTACTACCCTGTTATCTGCATTATATTAAGTTCCACATCTTCCACAATAACACATGTCATCTGTAACGAGAAAAAGTTTTGAGTCATCAGTCGTGTTGCTGGCAGACCACTGACGTATATCAATAAAAACTGCGGACCCGCAGCAGAACCATGTGGCAGACTATTACACTAATTTTGTAAAAGTATTTTTAAATTTTGAGTGTTACAATTATTATTTGATGGCATGACCCTGTAGTAACATTGAGTCACAGATTACGAACCAGATTCTCAGAAAACTAAAAAAAAAAAAGATTGACTTTTCAATGAATACACCCACTTTGATTCTAAAAAACAATCTGGAAAAAAATTAAAAAAGCAGTTTCCGTTGAGGTGAAAAGACACAAAGGACTGCCTAGCAGCAACTACTTCTACACTCCCCCTTATGCATCCACTCACAAATATTACAACAGCTGTTCTGTATAGTACCAGAAGTTGGGGAAGAGTACTTGGAAGCCGACTGAGATACACAAGTCTGTTCAGCCACTAACAGACTAGCCACTAACAGATGGCATGAGAAAACACATTCTAGCTCACAGCCAGGAGGATACTTCATGCCAGCTCTATTAACTAAAAACAAAGAATTATGGAAGTTCTGTATGCAGTGTTAAGCAGTGTGCTGGACCTTTCCACACCCCCCCCCCCCCCCTCTACTTCACATGATCACAGTCGCATTCAGACCTCTTCCTTGTCTTTTTACACTGCATGACATCGTTTCTTTTACAATAACTGAGATAATGATCATACGTTGCTTGCGCTATTATAAAGTTAACAACGTCTACGTTACTAAAATTAAAAAAAAAGTTAATGGCAGTTTTCCATAAGTAATAACTTCACGTAAAGGTAAAAATGTATAATATTACTCATGAAAAGTCTAGAACCAATTTTTAATAAATTTATACAAAAGACAGCAGAGTGTTAGACAGCAACTCACTATAGTTATCTTTGTAAGTCACATGTGTGATGGGCCCGACTGTTGCCAGTCACTGAACTTGGCTGTCAGTTTCGTTACATAGCAAACATACAACACAATATAGTGCAGATAAATGGGAATACGTTTTTCATCAATGCAGTTACGAAATTTTCTCGACTTTCACGAGCATAATAAGAGTAACTTGGTCAGGTTGGTTGGTTTGTGTACAGACAGCTGTACATGACTGTAGATCGGAGATAGCCTACCGCGCAAATCCTGGGAAACAAAATGCCAAGATCTACCATTGTCAGCGAAGCTGAGGTAAGGGACAAAAAGGAGAACGTTGTTTCATACAAGGAGAGCCGGAAGCCCCTGAAAGCAGAGTGCAATGAGGGTACATAATCCCCTAGCCCCTGCCACTTACCAGAGGTACTCTGCTCCGAGACTGCCTTGGAAAGACTAGCAACACGGACAAGCCAAGAGAAGCACAGAGAGACAAAAGATGAACAAGGCTAACAGTCCACATGAGAGGGGAAGAAGAAAAGAGCAGGAGGGATGAGGACCGGGCTGGACCACGAAGCCCAGACAACTGCAGTCCTGTCTCGGCAAAGGAGCCAACAGAATGTTCTGCCAGCCCCCCAGTGGGCCGATAAGGTGAAGCGAACCTCATTTAAAGAGAATGGTGAATGTCCGCTTCACGAATAAAGCGTAAAAGTAAGTCAGCCGGTGGGGCATCGTTTCCTAACACATGGGGTAGCGAGGCAGGGAGACCAATAGTGTGGCGCAGGGCGGCTTGACTGGGACAGTCCAGCAAGACGTGGACCACCGTCAAACGAGCAACGACAGTGTCGTGGCGGCCGGCTGAGGTGGCCGAGCCGTTCTGGAACCGCGCGACCCCTACGGCCGCAGGTTAGAATCCTGCCTCGGGCATGGATGTGTGTGATGTCCTAAGGTTAGTTAGGTTTAAGTAGTTCTAAGTTCTATGGCACAGATGACCTCAGAAGTTAAGTCCCATAGTGCTCAGAGCCATTTGAACCATTTTGGGGAAGATTACTTGCAAGCCGGCCGAGATACACAAGTCTCTCCAGCCATTAACACACTAGCCACTTACAGATGGCATGAGAATGCACATCCTAGCTTACAGCCAAGAAGATACTTCGCCCCAGCTCTAATGATTAAAAAAAATACAGCAAAGAATTATGAAAGTTCTGCATGCAGTGTTAAGCAGTGTGCTAGATCTTTCCACAAACCTTCACCTCATTCCCCCCCCCCCCCCCCCCCTACTTCACATGAACACAGTCACATTCAGACCTCTTCCTTGTCTTTTTACACTGTATCACAAGTTTGTTACAGTAACTGAGATAATGATCATATGTTGTTTGCGCTGCTATAAAGCTAACACTATCTACGCTACTAAATGCATTGGCATTTGTGCGTCTTTAAGTGGCCAAAAATTAAAAAACTTAATGCCAGTTTTCCATAAGTAATAACGTCATTTAAATGGTAAAATTGCATAATATTACTCATGAAAAGTCTAGCATGTATTTTTTAATAAATTTATACAAAGAGACTGCAGACTTTTAGACAGCAACTCACTCTAATTATCTTTGTAAGTCACCTGTGAGATAGGCCTGACTGTTGGCAACCACTGAACGCGCTGTCAATTTCGTTACATAGCAAACGTTCAGCACGGTATACTGCAGATAAATGGAATACGTTTTTCGTCAATTCAGTTACAAAATTTTCACGATTTTGACGAGCATAATAGGAGTAGCGTGGTCAGGTTGGTTGGTTTGTGAATGGTTAAAGGGATGAAAATACTAGGTCATCAGGTCCTTTTTCCTCGGACAGACAGCTGTACATGACTGAAGATCTGAGATAGCCTACCGCGCAAATCCTCGGAAACAAAATGCCAAGATCTACCAGTGTCCGCAAAGCTGGGGTAAGGGACAAAAAGGAAAAAAAAAAAAAGGTGAGCAAGGTGCTCCATTCAGGGAGCAGCCGGAAGCCTCTGAAGGCAGAGCGCAACGAAGGGACATAATCTCCCAGCCCCTGCCATTTACGAGAGGTACTCTACTCCGAGACAGCCTTGGAAAGACTAGCAACACGGACAAGGCAAGAGAAGCACAGAGATACAGAAGATGAACAAGGCTAACAGACCACATGAGAGGGGAAGAAGAAAAGAGCAGGAGGTATGAGGACCGTGCTGGACCACGAAGCCCAGACAGCTGGAGTCCAGTCTCGGCAGAGGAGGCAATAGAGCGTTCTGCCAGCCCCCCAGTGGGCCGATGAGGTGAACCGGCCCTCATTTAAAGAGAATGGTGAAAGTCCGCTTCACGAATAAAGCGTAAAAGTAAGTCAGCCGCTGGGCGTCAACAACAGGGATAGCAGGGCAGCTTGATTGGGACAGTCCAGCAAGTTGTGGACCACCGTCAAATGAGAGCCACAACAACAGTGGGGCGGCTCCTCGGTACAGAGGAGATGACCGTGAGTCAGCAAGTATGGATGATGCGGAGCGGCAAAGGACGGGAGAGTCCTTGCGAGCGCTGCATGGAGGACCTCCTTTATCACCCGTGCGTGGTTCATATGGTGGAGTGAGCCATTCCGTATTACAGGCACCTAAGACTTGGCGGCGTAATACCGATCGGAGATTGGCTTCCGGAATGCCGATCTCAAGAGTCGGTTTACTGGCAGCCAGCCAGTTTGGCCAGGCTATCAACAGTTCATTCCCCGGATCCCGAACTGGCCCGTGGTCCAGACGAAGAACACTGAGGATAACTTGGGACAGGTTAGTAATGCATGCAGAGTGTTGTGATTGGCACATGCGATACTTATCATGTAGTATCAATTTTTGTAAGAATTATGCATGCCACGTTTCCAGCTGGAATACAGGCGCTCCCAGTTATCAAAAGTGTGTATCAAAGTACGTTATTAAAATGTTTTATGGATGTCTGTTATCAAAGTGTGTTAACTTGTTATGTTATGTGAGCCTCACTGCCCTTTTCTTAACGAATTTCGCCTAATTTTTGTCTGAGAAGCTCAGTAATGTATGTAAATACCGTAAATGTAAAATTGATTCAAAAAGTACTTGAAGTGAAGCGCAGCTGGACAGTAAGAAACTCTTTAGCGCGCAATCCCCGCAACGATAGTAGTTGTGAATCTTTGAGTATGGACAATTGATCTGTATCTTGTGGAAAGAGGCATGTTGCTAGGACGTCAATCAGAACGTATTGTTACATTTAATGAAAAATGATATTTTAATGATAAAACCGAGTAAAGTATGTGTAATAGTTGCCAAACATTGCTGTATACAAATTTTCTGGAAGTGATGAACAGAAAGCACTTGTTTTTGGAAAAGAAGGTGTACTTCATTGTCTTCGCCGGCTATCAATCGACAGAACTGTTAAGTGTACAAAGTTCACTAAAATACAGGAAAGTTTTCATTTAACACGTAACAACCTCTCATAATTTCTTAACTGCAGTTATCGGATTATGTTCTTGTATAATAGTATGGTGAAGAACTCCGCTGATCTTTTTTTTATGTAGCAGGACGGGTAGTTTGAAGGAAGTTTGGGTGCCAAGCAATCTACTTTTCTCACGAAAAGCAGATTGCTGTTTGATCTTATTTACTTACAACAGTGGTCCCTTAGGTATGAAAAGCTACGAAAACTTGGGCTCAAAGCTATCCGCAATGCGGACAAGTAGCCAACAGAGTCTTACTTTAAATCTTAAAGAACAATAACTTCCTCCAAGTTATAATACGTCACCAACTGGTGCAGAAGCGGATCATTTAAGGAGGCAGCAACCAAAAGTCAGGTACCAGTTACGACTTATAGTAAAGTCTCAATCAAAATCAATCTCTCTCTCTCTCCAAACACATATATAAATATACATATTATTAAGATAAAAGTCATTTTATAAACTAATGTATGCATAAATACTGGTGTTCGTCTACGGAAGGCCGTAGTAAGGCAGTTATATGTACTATTATACGTAAGGCAGATAGTTGCTGAAATGATTTATGCGCGTTATTTACTTATTGGCATTATGCAATATATTAACAGAATTTCTATAATTTTTTATAAAAAATTACAGTTTTACATTGACGTCTTGGTCTGTTTTGTTTATAATAATCATGTGTCAGAAGACGGACGATAGAGGTCGGAGCTAGTAGCGCATTTGTATGTTCATACAGCAGCTGACCATGTACAGGGTGACCCAAAAATACATTAACATCTGAAAATTTACTAATTCACGGAGTGATGTAGGCAGAGAAGTAAAAATTGATACACATGCCTGAAATGATACGTTTTCATTGAAAACCAAATGAGAGCGAAAACTGGCCAACAGATCGGGGTGAATAATATCTTTTCAGTGACGCTGTATAAGAATCGTGTATAAAATGAGTTGTAGAAAGGAAGTGAGCCAGATCATCCCTAACCTGGCTAATAAACACCTGCTTTAAGGTACGACTTTCCTACAGGACGGTGCTGCGCAGTATATTGAGTCACGTGTGAAAGATGTCTTGCTCACATGATTTGATGGGATTTCAAACTATCTGTCATGGTTAGTTTGCTACATAATCTGGCTGCAGGCAAGTTCGACCCCACAACTGACAGCCCATTTGTCTAGTCTAACCATTTTTCACTCTAAAGAGTCTTCGTCGTATGTATGGTAGCTCTGTATTTTCTTTTATTTTTTATTGTTGAATGGTCATTTTGTTAATACTGTCTTGGTATAAAAGTATCTCCTCCTAAGTAGGTGTTTACCAATATGACGATTTGTTCTCCACTGACATTTATACTCTTTTATCGTTTAAATGTAAAACAGATGCGCTGTGTTTGATTTCCGTTCCACATTCCTGGAGGTATTAGGGCAAAACACCGAACGCATCTCATTTATTGCATTGGCATTCCGAATCAACTGCAGCAGGGGCAAATGTGATTGCTCCATCGACATTATGCAGTGCGAATTATAATATCAAATTGAGGGCGATAATACGTTTCAGTCGGTTTAACTTGACAAAATGAAACCAGCGATAAATCCTGTTACCCGAAGGTCAATGGTACGAGCTTTAAAGCGCTCCTCCGTTAAAGCGAATGTTTGGTTGAACTTATGTGGAAAGCTTCAACAAATATAAAGGCTGATGACAGATTAATGGACGATTTTACAAGACCGTATTTCCACCAATACCCAACTTAAATACATTACCTGATCAGCAAAGTTTGAAATTTCGACGCTTGTGTTTGAATGAATATGCCATTTAGCGTGTAGGTTGTTGGTACCGGAGAATATGCCGTGGAGTGCCCGGTTTATGCTTTGTGGAAACTCTCGGGTCAAGGTGTGACGAATATGGGCTTGGGTGGAAGGGGGGGGGGGGATGAGATGTAGACATTTTCCAATACTGATGATAAAAACACGATAAAATGGTATCCAAATCGTTATTGCTATTGTTTACATTATTTCTGTGTCTAATAGTGTCTCACTTCAGATTTTTTTTTGTGTCTATTCATTTCAGCGCCAGATCTGAAGTTAATACAGCATAGCCATAGATAGCACAGCACCTCTTCTGCTACGCAACTTAAACGTGTAATACGGGGGGCGGTAAATAAGTAATGCAATACTTTTTTCTGCAAGCTGGTGTTTTCGATTCAGGGTACCGAAACACCACGTTATTCTCCACTATTTTGACTACAAAATCCTATTTTTCAACGTAATCGCTGTTGTATGAGACGGCCTTGGGCCACCTTACTGGTAGGCGTCGGAGCCATCGTCGTGTTGCATCAGTAACATACCAATCATACACGTTCTGCTTCCCGCGGAGTGCATCCCAAATTGGGCCAAAGAGATGGAAGTCGGAAGGTGCGACATCCGGGTGATGGGGTGGGGGATGAGGAAGAACAGCCCAATGAAGTTTTGTAAGCCCTACGTTGTCGTGGGGAAGGAGAAAAAAAATGGCAGTCCCCTAGAACTTAGAACTACTTAAACCTAACTAACCTAAACACATCACACACACCCATGCCCGAGACAGGATTCGAAGCGAGGGGAGGAGAAGTTCGTTTACATTTTTGTGGCGGCGGGTAGCGGGAAACACACTGAAGTCATTTCTTTAGTTTCCTGAGGTCACAGCTGTGTGGGACCGGCCGGCACGAGGGAGATTTGACAGATATTGGCCATCTTTTCACGATGATAACAGACGCCTAGCCCAACAACTTCTTATGATCATCCCTTGGCCACTAGAAAAATTAATTAATTTTCCTGATAAGGTCAAGAAGAACAGATAAGCAGCCTCGAAACTTTCCGCTGCAAAATTAATTATTACTACTGTTCCCTACTCTTACCAGGTCCTCTTTCCTTCCTAGTATTAAATGATTTAAATAAATCTCTCCTTTTGTGTTACTTTTTAATGTGAAAATTGAAACTGCTCTTTTCATCAAAAATAAAATATTTGATGCTGTGCATATTAATTAGCTACTGCCTTCTGGGTTGAAAAAGGGTAAATTAGTAATTTCTCAGTAATGCGTGGCGTCTCCGAGTGCAGCCGAGCTCACTCAAGGTTAAAGTTCTTCTTAGTAGCCAGCGTAAGAAACAGCTTTCCAAGATCTGCGTCGTAATGTAGCTCTGAAAAATTCGTTACACTATTATTGAAGAACAAGTCAGACGGATACGATTCAGAACAACTTATGATAGTCTGTGTCGGTAGAACAAGTTCCACAAATTTTTGCTTTTCACAAAAGAGAATCTGTTCCTTTCAAGAGACCATTATATTAACAGGGATCGCGCAGTACAACCTAGCATTCAAAATCCTGTCTTCTGCTTGCTTGCACTTTGTATTGTAATTACTAGGAGAGAAAAGATGAGCATAATATTCACTTCAAAAACGAGAAAAATTGTACTTTTTAAGATGACAATTATTATTTCATAAAACCTTCTTCTCACTGCTCAAATATTACGAGATTCATCTTCTTACAAGAGCGTATACTGACAAAAATTATTATTTTCTTCTATCTCGCAGCAATGCCGGCTGTCGTTTCTTTTTGAACAATAAAATTAGCCTCCTTTGAAAATAAGTCCTTCTGTACTAAAGTTTACTATCAGAAAGAAAAAGCATTAGTAAAATCACGGAATACAGAAGTGTGTTCAAAATCACGGAATGCTAACAAGCCAACGCTGCGTTTTACAATGTTGCGCTCTCGCAGGCGAAAGTGACAGTTCAGGTTATCAAGTAATCCTCTAAACTCCCAACTAATTATGTTCACTCGTGCGCGTTACCTAAAACCAACCATACTCGGAGAAAAGAAATTCAATGATAGCTGTTACAGACGCTAATTTGAAAGGCAAGCCACCACGCATGGGAACCTCCACTAGTGGTCCCTATAAGCATACTGTGCATCCTGACGAGAGTCTGTGATGCTCCGGCTTTCCGAGGAAAAGAAACATAATGACAGCTCCTTGCTCAGGACGCACTGCTGTTATAGACGCTAATTTGGAAGCCTCGCCACCACGCATCGGAACCCCCATGCTCCGGCCTTCCTTGAAAAGAAACCCATCGACAGCCCCTTGCTCGGAACGCACTTCCGTCATAGACACTAATTTGAAAGTTACGCCACCACGCATCGGAACTTCATGAAAGAAGAGAAATTCAATGATAACTGTTACAGACGCTAATTTGAAAGGCAAGCCACCACGCATGGGAACCTCCTCTAGTGGTCCCTATAAACATACTGTGCACCCTGACGAGAATCTGTGATGCTCCGGCTTTCCGAGAAAAGAAACATAATGACAGCTCCTTGCTCAGGACGCACTGCTGTTATAGACGCTAATTTGGAAGCCTCGCCACCACGCATCGGAACCCCCATGCTCCGGCCTTCCTTGAAAAGAAACCCATCGACAGCCCCTTGCTCGGAACGCACTTCCGTCATAGACACTAATTTGAAAGTTACGCCACCACGCATCGGAACTTCATGAAAGAAGAGAAATTCAATGATAGCTGTTACAGACGCTAATTTGAAAGGCAAGCCACCACGCATGGGAACCTCCTCTAGTGGTCCCTATAAACATACTGTGCACCCTGACGAGAATCTGTGATGCTCCGGCTTTCCGAGAAAAGAAACATAATGACAGCTCCTTGCTCAGGACGCACTGCTGTTATAGACGCTAATTTGGAAGCCTCGCCACCACGCATCGGAACCCCCATGCTCCGGCCTTCCTTGAAAAGAAACCCATCGACAGCCTCTTGCTCGGAACGCACTTCCGTCATAGACACTAATTTGAAAGTTACGCCACCACGCATCGGAACTTCATGAAACTTGGAGGCGGAAGCTGGGCTTATCGAACGCCCCTCGTATATTACACGGAAATGTTCTTCGCAATGAGTAAAATTACGCGACTAATTCTTAAATCTGGCCAAGATAAGAAATGCAGTAACGCAACTCAACAAGTCACAAAAACTCGTCTCAGACGCGTTCACTACAAAACAGTAAGTTGATATATTATAGTGTTTCTTAGAATAGTCAGTAATGCTTTCGCTTAGGAAACATTTTTACAGTGATACAAGATTTACCAGCGATGTCAAGGAAAAACATGTCAAATGACAAACATGTAAGTACATAGTTTTGAAATAAGAGAAATGGTCAGCATATGTCTAAAATGAATTGAGAAAATGACGGAAAATCTGGATGCCCAGACATGGCATGAACTTCCATCCTCTCGAATTTGAATCCCTCGTCCTAAAACAACGTACTTTCTCATCCGGTCTATATACAATGATTGTTTGTTTGTACTTACTTGGAACGAATGACATTGATAAAGTAAAAATAATTCTACATTTTACATTGTATCACTTACAATTGTCAATGTACACATCACACCCACTTGCACGTACTTGACCTTACTGTTACGATTCTGCTACATTTGCATGTCTTCCTTTCTGTCTGCTTGAAAAACTGAGCATCCACCCGTTATGGGTGAGTTGTACAGCTCAGGAAGATGGTGAGGCATTAACAGTCCATTATTAACGTATATTCTCTTGTGAAAAATGTTCGTTGGGGGTCACTTTTCTTGCTATCCCCTATTCTGATTCATGTACGTAATCTGTTACTATGTCGGACGCATTATTTAAGAGGTACATTTTGTACGCCTTTTTAAATAAATGTGTTGTACGAGTATATGTCTGTTTCAACTATTCACGCTGTGCGAGCCTCTTCATTTCTGTATAACTTCTGCAAATTATATCAAATTTGAACCTGCATACTGTATTCATACATAGACCTCCCTCTTCAATTTATACCTCCACGTTTCCATCCATTATCAAACTGAGGATGGCCTGAGCCGGCCGTGGTGGCCGAGTGGTTCTAGGCGCTTCAGCCTGGAACCGCGCGACCGCTATGGTCTCAGGTTCGAATCCTGCCACGGGCATGGATGTGTGTGATGTCCGTAGGTTAGTTAGGCTTATGTAGTTCCCAGTTCTAGGGGACTGATGAACTCAGATGTTAAGTTCCATAGTTCTCAGAGTCATTTGAACCATTTGAGGATGGGTTGTTGCCTCAGGACGTGCTCCATCAACACATCATTACTTTTAGTCAAGCTGCGCCATACATTTCGTTTTTCTACATTTCGGTTCCGTATCGCTTTATTTCTCTTTCAAATTCTGAAGGTTGCAGGGGTAAAATACAGGGAACGAAAGGCTATTTACAATTTGTACAGAAAGCAGATGGCAGTTATAGGAGATGGCAGTTATAGGAGTCGAGGGACATGAAAAGGAAGCAGTGGTTGGGAAGGGAGTGAGACAGGGCTGTAGCCTCTCCCCGGTGCTAGTCAATCTGTATATTGAGCAAGCAGTGAAGGAAACGAAATAAAAATTCGGAGTAGATATTAAACTCCACGGAGAAGAAATAAAAAATTTGAAGTTCGCCGATGACATTGTAATTCTGTCAGAGACAGCAAAGGACTTGGAAGAGCAGTTGGACGGAATGGACAGTGTCTTGAAAAAAGGATATAAGATGAACATCAACAAAAGCAAAACGAGGCTAATGGAACTTAGTGGAATTAAGTCGGGTGATGCTGAGGGAATTAGATTAGGAAATGAGATACTTAAAGTAGTAAAGGAGTTTTGCTATTTGGGGAGCAAATTAACTGATGATGGTCGAAGTAGAGAGGATATAAAATGTAGACTGGCAATGGCAAGGAAAGCGTTTCTGAAGAAGAGAAATTTGTTAACATCGAATATCGATTTATGTATTAGGAAGTCGTTTCTGAAAGTATTTGTTTGGAGTGTAGCCATGTATGGAAGTGAAACATGGACGATAACTAGTTTGGACAAGAAGAGAATAGAAGCTTTCGAAATGTGGTGCTACAGAAGAATGCTGAAGATTAGATGGGTAGATCACATAACTAATGAGGAGGTATTGAATAGAATTGGGGAGAAGAGGAGTTTGTGGCACACCTTGACAAGAAGAAGGGATCGGTTGGTAGGACATGTTCTGAGGCATAAAGGGATCACCAATTTAGTACTGCAGGGCAGGGTGAAGGATAAAAATCATAGAGGGAGACCAAGAGATGAATACACTAAGCAGATTCAGAAGGATGTAGGCTGCAGTAGGTACTGTGAGATGAATAAGCTTGCACAGGATAGAGTAGTCTCAGAACTGAAGACCACAACAACAACAACAACAACAACAACAACAACATCGCTTTATTAGTTATTCGATGTACCCGTCTAATCTTAAGAATTCTACTGAGGCAAAGTGATTCAGAAACTGTATGCTCTTCTTGTCTAAAATGTTTGTTGTCCTCATTTCATTTTTGTATAAAGCATCACTCCAGATAAATATCTCGAGGGAAGACTTCCTAGAATTTAAATTCACATTTAAATCGGCCGCCGCCGCGGCCGAACCCAGTTCCCCCTGAGCAGCCATAGCGTACGGATCTCCGTGCCGGCACGTTCACAGGAGCTCAGTCCGTCAGTTCACCTGATGATGGCGACATGTTTGATCGCCGAAATATTGTGCCCGTTGGACACTATAGACCGGTAGTACACCCGTGGATATTTTGATTACCTATCATAACAAATTCATACACAAAAAAGGCATAAAAATTGCGTACATAACAAATAACTCAATATAAAGCACTTCCCAAAACTAAAATAAAAAACGGACAGATCCCAACATCTTGTATCTATGAGCTCATTTGAAGAGATTGTGAAAAAAATATATGTTGCGATGACTGATGGGACATTTGAGAAAAGATGTAAAGAACATACCAGAGCACTGAAATACGGTACATAACAACATTTGTATACAATCTAAAACAAGAATACCACAGACCAAGCCCATCTGAAAAAGATCATAAGAATCAGTAAAGATAGGCCACTCCTCCCTTTTCAAGAAACGTTCCACATACACCAAGCATTAACACAAAGTATACAGTTATGATCAAATAAATTTTGGAAACCTGACTCTATATAAAATAACCGAAGAAATCATCTGAAAAAGAAAAGGGCCTTTTCCATCCTTCACTCTCTCCTACTCAGACTCCAACTCCAGCCGCCCTGTCCTCCCCCCCCCCCCCCCCTGTCCCTACTTTCGTTACACTTCTTCTTCCTCACCATCTCCTCCAACTTACTCTCCATCACACCACTATGCACCTATACTCACTCAACTTTGCTTTGCTTCTCCCTTCCCCTCATATAACCACATAAGAAAAAGAAAACAAAAACTCCATTACTATTTCTGTACTACTCTTAAACAGTATATAAACACACCGCAACGTAATTAAATAGAATAACACACGTATAATTAACCGCCGAGAAAAACAAAAAGAAGTGAAAGTCAAAGACAAAATAGTGGCAATGTTGGCAACACTACAAAACAAAATATACACTTATGAGTACACAAATGAACAGTAAACAGTTGTGAACGAGTACGTGTGCTCTGTAAAAATTAAAAATGCACAGTTCTGCAAAGCATCGAACAATGAGACCACAAGTATTAGTGTCTAACAACGAAAAACTCTTAGACCTGCTAGCAAAACGCGTTTGATAACGTAGACGAAAACCCGTGCAGAAGTTACAGTAAGTGAACATTAACAAACTGTTTTCCGTTCTTAAAATATGCTTTACTTCAATAAAGTGAAACGCGTCTGGTGAGAGAAAGCCGCATTTTATGGTTGTAACGCAGAAACAAAAATACCCTCAGGAATCTAGTAAACATTACGAAAAACTAGCTACAAACATGGAGAGTCTATAGATGTAGGTATGCCTTTTTTCCGTCTATCTTCTAAGATAAGAAGTAGGGTACCTGCTTGATGATTCCCCACTTTTTCCAGAACCCAAACTGAACTTTCAGGTCGGCTTCTACAAGTTTATCCACCCTTCTGTAAAAAAAAAAAAAAAAAAAAAAAAAAAAAAAAAAAAAAAATCGGTTGACTGTAATGCAACCATGGATTATTAAACTGATAGTTCGATAATGGAGACGCCTGTCAGCACACGCCTACCTTCTTTGAAATTGGTATTAATACGTTCTCCTTGAAGTCTCACGGTATTCCACTCCAAACGGAAAAATTTTGTCGTGGCTGGTTCTCCCAAGGGTCTCAGTATTTCCGAGGGAATGTCCTCTACTCCAGGTGTCTTGTTTTCAATTGGGTTTTAACACCTCTGGTTTGTTAGTAGAGGTTTTCTTAAACTAACTAATGTTGTGCAGTATGGCGTTCAAGACCAAAAGATAGACGCCTTAGTGGATTTTACAGTATAAAACGAGGCAAGGAGAGACGAGGATCGCCGAAAACTGAACCTGTTGTTGGTGGAGAGGTACTGAAGCAAATTCATTACAATGTTCGATATAAAATCCAAACAAAGTCAGTTGGCTGATGTTAACCACAGATTCTCCATAATTACTTTGTATGATTTTGTCAACCATGTAAAGTCTGTAAGTGGGCTGAATACTGAGCAGTGGGAATATTCCTTGCTGGAAGCAGAAGTGGAGGAAAACGACAATGCAACGTCTCCGTAATGAGTTACAAGCAGGTGGAATATTACCTCAGGCATTTGGGCGGCGGCGGACTCAACAGCAGGGTGCCACAACGTATTTCGGCGCACGACAACGCTGTCCACAGCGCCTTTTGAAACTACCATCACCAACAGGACTTGTGCTGTCATTGTGGGAAATTGCAGCCGTGTGAGGTGAGTGGTTGTAAGTTGTTTTGACACTGTGCTGCTACGGGACTTACAAAGAGTAATTGTAGATGCCGTCCCTAAAACTTACCTTTAGTACTCATTACTGAAGTTAAGGTCATCACTGTCCTGGGATCTTCACTTAACTGTACCAGGACATCGCAATTATTCCAGGAACTGGTGCTATCAGCTATTGCGAAAGCTACGTCATCTGAAGAAGGTACCAGATAGGATACCTCTATAGGTATTTTTGATGACTGATCTGCATACGCCTATACGGTCTGTTTATCACAACTAGACACTGGGGCATGTACTTACCAATGTGGAGTGTGATGAACAGTAGTCAGAACTGAGATTTAATAGTGAACAAGCAGATAGAAGATCAGTGGAAAACACTAGTATCCTGTTAAAATTTTCAAAAGTGAAAATGTTAAACAGCTTAGACTTTTCAGAAATGAGAACAGTTAACATTTTAGACTTTTCAAAGAGGAGATTAGCGAAGGATTAGATGAGAACAGTGAAATACTCAAAACAAATCAAGACATAAAAAGCTAGTCAACACCAACAGTATTGCAGAATTAAAATATCATTTGGAGGCTGGCTTAAAAACTGTCGGTTCCAGAGTGGATGAAGTTGAAATTAAAGTAACTGCTCTAAAAGTTGAGTGTGAGAAAGAAACAAGTAAAATTGAGAGAAACCTTTGGGATATGAAAACCGTCATTAAAGAGGAAGCTGGAAAAATGCAGTTTATATATTGTACAAGAAACGCATTAATATGGAACCAGCCGGCCGCAGTGGCCAAACGGTTCTAGGCGCTTTAGTCCGGAACCGCGCTGCTGCTACGGTCGCAGGTTCGAATCCTGCCTCGGGCATGGATGTGTGTGATGTCCGTAGGTTATTCAGATTTAAGCAGTTCTAAGTCTAGGGAACTGATGACCTCAGATGTTAAGCCGCCTAGTGCTTAGAGCCATTTGAACCATTTTTGAATGTGGAACCTTTTGTATCCCGCCTGGAAGGCGGCGCGTGGGTCTGCTCCTGTAAACGGAATAGGTAGGACGAATTTAGGAAATGAGCAGGAGCAGTTGAGGTAAGATTCTCGGTACAGCTTTTTAAGCAAAAGTACATTTAATTATTGGTCAGTGACACACGTAACTTTACAACTGAAGAGCTCGTAGGTGTAAAACCGTATTCCCGTCGTAAATAGTACATAGTCTCAATAGCAAGCTGAGGTTGAAGCGATTTTTCCAGGCCGTCTGCTCTTGATGAAATGGGGTGAGTCTACAGCGGTGCTCGTAGAGCTGAACAGCGTCTGTTAGAGGGTGTTATCGTCGGTGTCGGTGGTAACGCCGACTTAAGTACACGCACCGACGCCATGGCATCGTGGCTATCGACACCACAGAACCGATGTACGTTGGAAAACAAATTAGTTTCCGTTTTGTCCACCAGGTGTAAACCTGGGTCTGTGTACGTACGAAAGATGACTATCTCCACGGGTTATCAGTCGAGTCAAGGCGCTGTTTTAAGACAACTTTTCGGCAAGTTCCTACCCGTCATCTTCATGCGCCTGAAAATAAAACGAGTAGGAAACTTGATGAAACGTTTCCGCAGAACGAGGCCTTGAACTCATTTGATAATGCGAGAATGTTTCATCATTGAAATTCGCTGAGAAATCCTGCATTCAAATATGCAAGAAAAATGTGTAGAACTGTTTCATATGTAATCGACCAGGCACGGAACGTGGACAGAAAATGCCAAAGAAGTGCGAAGGGCATGATGTTGATTTGATTATAACTGCTGCTTACACAATTTGCTCAGTATGAGCACCAGAGACGTCGATGAGATGCTGCATCCGTAAGACGACGTGACCAACAGTTACTCGCAGCAGTTCCGGTGGAATACGAGCAACGTTTTCGAGTAAACTGGCATTCAGATCAGGCAGGAACCGAACGTATTCCTGGCAAATGCGTTCTTCTAGATATCCCCAGAGCCAAAAGACACACGGACTTAGGTCAGTTAATCCTGAAGGCCATGCGTCTGGAACACCTCTGGAGATAACATGTTTGTGGAAGTTTGATGTCAGCATGAGGTATTGCCCCATCCAGCAGGAAACTTGTCGAAACGTTGCCGAAGAACGACGCCTTGACTTAGCTGATAACGCGAAAAGATTTCACTACCGAATTTCCCCGTGAAAGCCCGCATTCCCTATGCAGTAACGATGTGTAGAATTGTTCCCATATGTACTGGACTAGCAAAGGGATAGGGTCAGAAAATGTCAAACAAGTGAGGAAGCATAATGTTAACTTCTTTATTAGCTGTTGCTTACACAATATGTTCAATATGAGCACCAGAGACGTCAATGAGATACTGCAACCGTAAAACAATGTGACCAATAGTTGCTCGTAACAGTTCCAGTCAAGAACGCCCATACCCGAAGGAAAGGGAGGCTCTCGCCGTACCCGCACCCCTCCCCCGCGCCACCCTTTGGCCTCAGGGAAACGAAAAAAATATAGTCTAGTCTGAGCCGTTCTCCGGCTTGTGTTGGTGCTATTGTGCTATTGTAGGTTTCCGTCCGCTGATGGAGGGCAGACTGTATCGTTTACTTGACATGGTTGCGGTTGTTTGTCTTCTTCTTGTGTTGACTGGCGCCACTTGTTTCCGCAAGCGTTGCCTGTCCACTAGTGGCAGCAGCATCGTTATTGATATGTAGTAACTGGGGCCCTATCTTTCGAATTACGTCGTTGTTCTTTTGGGCCGTGCGAGTGAGCAGTTCGGCTGGGGACGCAGGAAGAGCCAGGTCCGCGCAGAGTGAGAACACACTGGGACCGCTGGTGGCGCGCGTGGACTGCCAGATCCAAGGGCTGTGGTCACGAGGGCGAACGACCTCGTCGAAACCGGACCCTGCAAATTCTGAGTGCATTTCAATTTGAGTAGAGGAACCTCCACCACTGGGAAATCTCGCGATTCTCCAGTAACTTCGGTTCATGTTGCTGCTCGTAGTGTCGCCGAGGCAAAGAGTAGCTAGTGGAATGCTTGGAGAAGGCGGAAATGATTAGCTTTCCTGGGCTTCTAATTACTATTTACTACCTTCAGCTTGTTACTATTGTTAACTTCGCCGGCCGGAGTGGCCGAGCGGTTCTAGGCGCTACAGCCTGGAACCGCGCGACCGCTACGGTCGCAGGTTCGAATCCTGCCTCGGGCAAGAATGTGTGTGGTGTCCTTAGGTGTTTTTTTTGGTTATCAGTCTACTGACTAGTTTGATGCAGCCCGCCACAAATTCCTTTCCTGTGCTAACCTCTTCATCTCAGAGTAGCACTTGCAAACTACGTCCTCAGTTATTTGCTTGACGTATTCCAATCTCTGTCTTCCTCTACAGTTTCTGCCCTCTACAGCTCCCTCTAGTATCATGCAAGTCATTCCCTCATGTCTTAGCAGATGTCCTATCATCCTGTCCCTTCTCCTTATCAGTGTTTTCCACATATTCCTTTCCTCTCCGATCCTGTGTAGAACTTCCTCATTCCTTACTGTATCACACACCTAATTATCAACATTAGTCTATAGCACCACATCTCAAATGCTTCGATTCTCTTCTGTTCCGGTATTCCCACAGTCCATGTTTCACTATCATACAATGTTGTACTCCTGGCGTACATCCTCAGAAATTTCTTCCTCAAATTAAGGCCAGAAATGCCTCTTTGGCCATAGCGAGTCTGCTTTAAATGTCCTCCTTGCTCCGTCCGTCATTGGTTATTTTACTGCCGAGGTAGCAGAATTCCTTAACTTCATTGACTTCGTGACCATCAATCCTGATGTTAAGTTTCTCGCTGTTCTCATTTCTACTACTTCTCATTACCTTCGTCTTTCTCCGATTTACTCTCAAACCATACTGTGTACTCATTAGATTGTTCATTCCGTTCAGCAGATCATTTAATTATTCTTCACTTTCACTCAGGATAGCAATGCCATCAGCGAATCGCATCATTGATATCCTTTCACCTTTTAATTCCACTCCTAAACCTTTCTTTTATTTCCATCACTGCTTCCTCGATGTACAGATTGAAGAGTAGGGGCGAAAGGCTATAGCCTTGTCTTACTCCCTTCTTAATACGAGCACTTCGTTCTTCATCGTCCACTCTTATTATTCCCTCTTGGTTGTTGTACATATTGTATATGACCCGTCTCTCCCTGTAGCTTACCCCTACTTTTTTCAGAATCTCGAACAGCTTGCACCATTTTATATTGTTGAGCGCTTTTTCCAGGCCGATAAATCCTATGAACGTGTCTTGATTTTTCTTTAGCCTTGCTTCCATTATTAGCCGTAACGTCAGAATTGCCTCTCTCGTGCCTTTACTTTTCCTAAAGCCAAACTGATCGTCACCTAGCGCATTCTCAATTTTCTTTTCCATTCTTCTGTATATTATTCTTGTAAGCAGCTTCGATGCATGAGCTGTTAAGCTGGTTGTGCGATAATTGTCGCACTTGTCAGCTCTTGCCGTCTTCGGAATTGTGTGGATGATGCTTTTCCGAAAGTCAGGTTAGTTAGGTTTAATTAGTTCTAAGTTCTAGGCGACTGATGACCTCAGAAGTTAAGTCGCACAGTGCTCAGAGCCATTTTTATTGTTAACTTCAACCAGCGGTAGTTTCCCGCCTGGTGACCTCTAACGCCCCAGTTACCTATCTTGGAGGTTAGTGTATGTAACTGATTCAGGCCCCGTCCACGATCGTAACCGAATCCTGCCTTCCTTGAGTACCAGGTCTCAGTCAGATGTTTTTGTTTTAAGAAAATAGTTTAAAAGACGCTATTTAGCAGGTTTTTAATATCCTTGGTAGTGAAAATTGTCTGTGACTACTTATAAGTCACCATTCACATCCCAGATATTAAAAATACTTCATACCCCCCTTCCCTACAGTTGCCGCCCTCTCCCCACCACAAACAATCGTACAGGCGCTCTTGGTTCCAGTGGAGTCTCAGTAACGTGTTCCAGTATACTGGCAGTCAGACCATGTAGAGACCGAGAAATATCCCTGGTGAATGCCTTCTTCAAGATATCCCAAAAGCCGAAAGTCACATGGATTCTGGTGAGGATATCGCCCAGGCCAAGCACCTGAAAATCCTCTGGAGATATGACGTTTGTGGAAGGCTGAGGGGGACACTTGGTGTTGCCCTATCTAGCGTGAAAACAGTGGTTTCCACATAGTTGCGTTCTTGCAAAGCAGGAATCACATACAGTAACAGGAGATTTCTATAATGTGCACACGTCACAGAACACCTGACAGGCTCTAGGGTGTATTCTCTTCAAAGAAGAATGAACCAAGAATAAAGGTCTTGTGCATCGACACCACACGGCCACATACGTGGAGTGCAGTGGCTCTTTGTGCACAACACATGGTTTAACAGTACCCAAAATTCTGCAGTTCTGTTTATTTGCAGCACCATGTTGTGTAAAATGTGCTTGTCACTCCGCATGTCACCAACTTTGATCCGTGCCAGAAATCGAAGAGCAAAATCAGAAAGTTGCTGCGGACCATGAGACTTTCTGGAACTTGTACGTGTACCAATGTAAAATGGATTCCAAAATTTTCCTTACAGTTTGGCATGGGCACGAGCTCTATCAGTACCTGGGGCCCGTGCCGTATGGTCAAATACAGCGACAGCAACCTCGTTAATAAGTGTTACCAGGATAGGACAAATTCTACATCTACATCTACATCCATACTCCGCAAGCCACCTGACGGTGTGTGGCGGAGGGTACCCTTAGTACCTCTATCGGTTCTCCCTTCTATTCCAGTCTCGTATTGTTCGTGGAAAGAAGGATTGTCAGTATGCCTCTGTGTGGGCTCTAATCTCCCTGATATTATCCTCATGGTCTCTTCGCGAGATATACGTAGGAGGGAGCAATATACTGCTTGACTCTTCGGTGAAGGTATGTTCTCGAAACTTTAACAAAAGCCCGTAACGAGCTACTGAGCGTCTGTCCTGCAGTGTCTTCCACTAGAGTTTATCTATCATCTCCGTAACGCTTTCGCGATTACTAAATGATCCTGTAACGAAGAGCGCTGCTCTCCGTTGGATCTTCTCTATCTCTTCTATCAACCCTATCTGGTACGGATCCCACACTGCTGAGAAGTATTCAAGCAGCGGGCGAACAAGCGTACTGTATCCTACTTCCTTAGGATTCTTCCAATGAATCTCAATCTGGCATCTGCTTTACCGACGATCAACTTTGTATGATCATTCCATTTTAAATCACTCCTAATGCATACTCCCAGATAATTTATGGAATTAACTGCTTCCAGTTGCTGACCAGCTATTTTGTAGCAAAATGATAAGAGACCTATCTTTCTATGTATTCGTAGCACATAACGCTTGTCCACATTGAGATTCATTTGCCATTCCCTGCACCATGCGTCAATTCGCTGCAGATCCTCGTGCATTTCAGTAAAATTGTCCATTGTTACAACCTCTCGATACACCACAGCATCATCCGCAAAAAGCCTCAGTGAACTTCCGATATCATCCACCAGGTCATTTATGTATATTGCGAATAGCAACGGTACTATGACACTCCCCTGCGGCACACCTGAAATCACTCTTACTTCGGAAGACTTCTCTCCATTGAGAATGACATGCTGCGTTCTGTTATCTAGGAACTCCTCAATTCCGTTCGCCGTGTTGCAGCTGCGGTCCAAATGGCGCCAACGTCCACGTATCGTCTCATGCGCCAGAGTTTACACCTCTATCCATACAAAATTCAAACGCGGCAACCCCTCAGCGCCGCTACCATTGCTGCACGAGAGACATTCGCTAACGATATAGTGCACAGGATTGATGACAGCGATATACATGTGGGCAGCATTTGGTTTACTGACGAAGCTTATTTTTACCTGGACGGCTTCGTCAATAAACAGAACTGGCGCATATGGGGAACCGAAAAGCCCCATGTTGCAGTTCCATCGTCCCTGCTTCCTCAAAAAGTACTGGTCTGGGCCGCCATTTCTTCCAAAGGAATCATTGGCCCATTTTCAGATCCGAAACGATTACTGCATCACGCTATCTGGACATTCTTCGTGAATTTGTGGCGGTACAAACTGCTTTAGACGACACTGCGAACACCTCGTGGTTTATTCTTGTTGGTGCCCGGCCACATCGCACGGCCGACGTCTTTAATTTCCTGAATGAATATTTCGATGATCGTGTGATTGCTTTGGGCTATCCGAAACATACAGGAGAGGGCGTGGATTGGCCTCCCTATTCGCCAGACATGAACCCCTGTGACTTCTTTCTGTGGGGACACTTGAAAGACCAGGTGTACCGCCAGAATCCAGAAACAATTGAACAGCTGAAGCATCTGCATGTGAAGCCATTCCGCCAGACACGTTGTCAAAGGTTTCGGGTAATTTCATTCAGAGACTACGCCATATTATTGCTACGCATGGTGGATATGTGGAAAATATCGTACTATAGGGTTTCCCACACCGCAGCGCCATCTGTTGTTGACAATTGTAACTACTGTAATTTCGAAAGTTTGTCTGCCTGAAAATGTACTGTTGTCCCAAGCATATTGCAACAAACGGTGTGTTTCTATCGCTGCTCGTTTAGTTTGTATTGCCGTTTCAAATATACCGGCCATTTTTGAAACACCCTGTATTTATCGTCCACGTTTCACTTCCAAAGATGGCCACACTCCATACAAATACTTTCAGAAACGACTTCCTGACACTTAAGTCTATATTCGAAGTTAACAAATTTCATTTCTTCAGAAACGCTTTCCTTGCCATTGCCAGTATACATTTTATAGCCTCTCTACTCCGACCATCATCAGTTATTTTGCTCCCCAAATAGCAAAACTCCTTTACTATTTTAAGTGTCTCATTTCCTAATCTAATTCCTTCAGCATCACCCGACTTTGTTCCACTACATTCCATTATCCTCGTTTTGCTTTTGTTGATGTTCATCTTATATCCTCCTTTCAAGACATTGTCCCTTCCGTTCAACTGCTCTTCCGGGTCCTTTGCTGTCTCTGACAGAAATACAATGTCATCGGCGAACCTCAAAGTTTTTATTTTTCTCCATCGATTTTTTTCATACCGACACCAAATTTTTCTTTCGTTTCCTTTGCTGCTTGCTCAATATACAGATTGAATAACATTGGGGATAAGCTACAACCCTGTCAAACTCCATTCCCAATCACTGCTTCCCTTTCGTGCCCTCGACTCTTATAACTGCCATCTGGTTTCTGTACAAATTGTAAATAGCCTTTCGCACCATGTATTTTACCCCTGTCACCTTCAGAATTTGAAAGGGAGTATACCAGTATACACTGTCAAAAGCTTCCTCTAAGTCTACCGATGCTAGAAACGGAGATTTGTGTTTCCTTAATCTATCTTCTAAGATAAGTCGTAGGGTCAGTTATGCTTCACCTGTTCCAACATTTCTACGGAATTCAAACTGATCTTTCCCGAGGTCGCTTCTACCAGTTTTTCCATTCGCCTGTAAAGAATTCATGTTAGTATTTTGGAGCCGTGGCTCATTAAGCTGACAGTTCGGTAATTTTCACATCTGTCAATAACTGCTTTCTTTGGGATTGGAATTATTATATTCTTCTTGAAGTCTGAGGGTATTTGGCTTGTCTCATATATCTTGCTCACCAGATGGTAGTCTTTTGTCAGGGCTGGCTCTACCAAGGCTGTCAGTAGTTGTAATGGAATGTTGTCTACACCAGGGGCCTTGTTTTCGCTTAGGTCTTTCAGTGCTCTGTCAAACTCTTCACGCAGATCACATTTCCCATTTCATTTTCATCTACATCCATTTCCATAATATTATCATCAAGTACATCGCCCTTGTACAGATCCTCTATATATTCCTTCAACCTTTCTGCTTTCCCTTCTTTGGTTAGAACTGGGTTTCCATACAAGTGGTTCTCTTTTCTCCAAAGTTCTCTTTAATTTTCCTGTAGGCAGTATCTAACTTAGCCTAGTGAGATATGCCTCTACATCCTTACATTTGTCCTCTAGCCATTCCTGCTTAGCTATTTTGCACCACCTGCCGATTTCATTTTTGAGACGTTTGTATTCCTTTTTGCCTGCTTCATTTACTGCAGTTTTATATTTTCTCCTTTCATCAATTAAATTCAATATATCTTCTGTTACCCAAGGATTTCTACTAGCCCTCTTATATGTACATACTTGATCTACTGCTGCCTTAACTATTTCATCATCCAAAGCTACCCATTCTTCCTCTATTGTATTCCTCTCCTCCATTCCAGTCAATCGTTCCCTAATGCTCTCACTGAAACTCTGGTTCTGTCGGTTTATTCTGGTCCCATCGCCTTAAATTCCCACCTTTTTGCAGTTTCTTCAGTTTTAATCTACAGTTCATCACCAATAGAGTGTGGTCAGAGTCCGCCTCTGCTTCTGGAAATGTCTCACAATTTAAAACATGGTTCCTAGATCTCTGTCTTACCATTATATTATCTACCTGAAATCTTCCAGTATCTCCAGACCTCTTCCATGTATACAACCTTCTTTTATGATTCTTGAACCAAGTGTTAGCTATGTTTAAGTTATGCTCTGTGCAAAATTGTACCAGGCGGCTTTCTCTTTCATTTCTCTCCCCCAAATCCATATTCACCACTATGTTTCCTTCTCTCCTTTTTCCTACTCTCGAATTCCAGTCACCCATGACTATTAAATTTTCGTCTCCCTTCACTACCTGAATAATTTCTTTTATCTCATCATACATTTCATCAATCTTTTCGTCATCTGTGGAGCTAGTTGGCATATAAACGTGTACTACTGTGGTAGGCGTGGGATTCGTGTCTATATTGGCCTCAATAATGCGTTCACCATGCTGTTTGTAGTAACTTACCCACACTCCTATTTTTTTATTCATTATTAAACCTACTCCTGCATTACCCCTATTTGATTTTGTATTTATAACCCTGTATTCACCTGACCAGAAGTCTTGTTCCTCCTGCCACCGAACTTCACTAAATCCCTCTATAAGCAACTTTAACCTATTTTTCAAATTTTCTAACGTACCAGTCCGATTGAGGGATCTGACATTCCATGCTGCGATCCGTAGAACGCAAGTTTTCTTTCTCTTGATAACGACGTCATCCTGAGTAGTCCCCTTTCCGGAGATCCGAATGGGGACTATTTTACCTCCGGAATATCTTAGCCAAAAGGAGGCCATCGTCTTTTAATCATACATTAAAGCTGCATGCCTTCTGGAAAAATTACGGCTGTAGTTTCCCCTTGTTTTCAGCCGTTTGCAGTACCAGCACAGAAAGGTCGTTTTGGTTAATGTTACAATGCCAGATCAGTCAATCATCCAGACTTTTCCAACTTACTGAAAAGGGTGCTGCTGCTCTACAGGGACCACACGTTTTTCTGGCCTCTCAAGAGATACCCCTCCGTTGTGGTTGCATCTACGGGACGGCCATCTGTATAGCTGAGGCACGCAAGCCTCCCCATCCACAGCAAGGTTCATGGTTCACGGGGGGAGGGACAGACAATTAAAAAATTAAACGTATCACAATATTTCTTGTAGGGAACCATTGTCTAAGGCAAACCAAAACTTCGAAAAGTAGTTAACATTTGCTGATTTTTGGGAAGAGGTTCATGAATAAATTTTATTGTAAACCTCACAATGATCGAATTTTTGAATTGACTTACCTATATAGTAGGAAATAGGGATCAAAGAAATATCGTGAAAACTAGATGAAACTACTAGCACATCTGGGAGGTCTTTTCATGAAATGGCAAAAATAGATGCTCTTAAACGGAGACTGCCTGAAAGACTGCAGTTGTATTTAGTTCATGGACCTTATAATTCTATGGAACAATATTCAAAATATGTAGAAATGTTAGTTATCAATCAAGCAAATAATTACTATGGAGACTGGAATCAGGGCGTCTGTGGGCGAATCAAGGAAGGACAGAATATGGAAACTCCGGGAAAGAACCACAGAATGGAAGAATGAGAGGGGACTGTAGAAGGGAAACTAAGAAGCTGGGGATATAGATTTTGATAACAGAAACAGAAGTTGGGAAGGTGAAACCGGAATTTCAATGAATTGGAAAGCAGATAACAGAGTAAATTAACTAGAAATGAGTATCTGTAATTTTGGGGCAAGGTTGTCATAAATGGGCAACTGAATTTTGTCGGAATTACAGTAGAAATTATAACCAGAGATACAAGAAACAAAATACCATTACAATACATCAGGTGAGTAGATCAGAAGTTAACAAGGAATTTTGGAATACTACGAGAGAAAATGGTTCATTAAAGCATGACAAAAGCGTTGAAATCCAGACTTTGGTATTGAAGGTGCAGAATTCTTAGTTGTGCTGAAAGAAAGTACAATATAATGAAGAGTGAAACGAAAACTACATTGATTCTGAATTGTGGGAATTCTTTAATGAAACAGGTTGTGATTTGGTGATAGTCAATACCATCGGAAATGACGCTGAGGATCAGATACAAAGGTGGGAAGAAGTTCAAATTAATGATGTCGATATTAACGAAGATGAGGAGGCTGATGCTAGAAATTATTTTGAATGGCATTTGAAGTAGCAAATGAAGTTCATATTGAAATCAAGGAAGATCAAATAATGAAGTTATTTAACGATGATGGCGTTTCTGATGATGTCGTTAGGGAAGGTAGGGTTACTGATGTAGTTGTGTCTGAGAAACAGCTGTTGCCTGTTCGCATTGGAGCCGGCAGGAGTAGCCGAGCGGTTCTAGGCGCTTCAGTCTGGAACTGTGCGACCGCTACGGTCGTAGGTTCGAATCCTGCCCCGAGCATGGATGTGTGTGATGTCCTTAGGTTAGTAAGGTTTAAGTAGTTCTAAGTTCTAGGGGACTGACGACCTCAGATGTTAAGTCCTATAGTGCTCAGAGACTTTTGTTAGCATTGGAGACTTACTGATCATTAGGGATCTGGAAACTGAAAGACGTGCTATTGGTTAGCTAAGATTGTCCATGACTTTGGGAGGCAAAGAACAAAGATTTTTAAAGCTGCCTTACCATTACTACGGAAATAATGATGACAGGAAAGTTAGTTTGGAAAAAATCTAGAAAAATCTCTTAAGATTTGTATCCAAACCGATGTGAGAAAATTGAAATTAAGTTAAGTGAAATGTGGGTCACAACAATTTTTTTTTTTGCAACCAAGGTTCGTCAGAATGTAATAAAAGTAATTTCAAGATTGGAGTATCTATTAATATGCTGAAAAGAGGACTCGTTCCACTCTAGACATAATTACCCAGCAACCTTTGCTAAATGGCAATACCTCCCCATGTGCAAGGCAGCGGAACACATATTACTTGATGTTAGACATTATTTTACATATAGCTTAGATTACAGTGCAGTTCCAGAGGTATCTTAATAACCAACCTGGTAACTGATCGGAAACCAGGATGATATAGAATGGCAGGCTCTCAGCATGTCGTGGATATCTTCTTGAAACAAATTTAGCAAATGCTGGTTATCGCCTTTCTAACACAGTTGCAATCCGCTCGAAGTAAGCTGGTCGAATATCATAGTACGAAACAAAGCGGAACCGGGTGCAGATTTGAATGTACGGCCCAACTGCTGCACCGTTTCCGCAACGGCTCCTCCCTGAGTGCCCCTGGCTAATGATCACTCCAGATGAAATCACGCCCCTTGACAGGAGACTATAAGCCCTGTTGCTAACTGTCGGATATCAACTGTACCGCACGTTGCACCGCCTTCTCCTGCGCTAAGCCGATTCCGGAAACTCGGGAACAGAGTTCTCTCGCTGCTTGCAGATCAAAGCACTACCACTTGTTACCACTCTAAGAGCACTGCCACCAGAAAGTTCTAGAATCACACGAGTTCCTCTATATCTACGCATCCTCCACCTGCCCCCGGGTGAAAGCCAATGAAGGTGCCACCGAGAGCAAAGATTACTTAATCGCTACAAACGTGATCGATAAATCGCAAACCATGCCTCTGAATGGCTGCTGGTGAAGGAAGCAAGGTGAACAAGCCACCATTATTAACATCGAGCAGTTATGTTTTTGACAGAATGGAGCACCTGTTATGAAATGAAACAGAGCCTATTTTGGATTAAAACGCTATCTTCGTAGCGACAAATTAACTATTTATGAAATACTTATGAGACCAGTGCTTACATATATATACACTACTGGCCATTAAAATTGCTACACCACGAAGATGTCGTGCTACAGACGCGAAATTTAACCGACAGGAAGAAGATGCTGTGATATGCAAATGATTAGCTTTTCAGAGGATTCTCACAAGGTTGGCGCCGGTGGTCACACCTACAACATGCTGACATGAGGAAAGTTTGCAACCGATTTCTCATACACAAACAACAGTTGACCGGCGTTACCTGGTGAAACGTTGTTGTGATGCCTCGTGTAAGGAGGAGAAATGCGTACCATCACGTTTCCGACTTTGATAAAGGTCGGATTGTAGCCTATCGCGACTGTGGTTTATCGTATCACGACATTGCTTCCCGCGTTGGTTGAGATCCAATGACTGTTAGCAGAATATGGAATCGGTGGGTTCAGGAGGGTAATACGGAACGCAGTGCTGGGTCCCAACGGCCTCGTATCACTAGCAGTCGAGATGACAGGCATCTTATCCTCAAGGTTGAAACGGATCGTGCAGCCACGTCTCGATCCCTGAGTCATCAGATGGGGACGTTTGCAAGACAACAATCAACTGCACGAACAGTTCGACGACGCTTCCAGCAGCATGGGCTACCAGCTCGGAGACCACGGCCGCGGTTACCCTTGACGGGGCATCACAGACAGGAACGCATGCGATGGTGTACTCAGCGACGAACCTGGGTGTACGAATGGCAAAATGTCATTTTTTTCGGATGAATCCAGGTTCTGTTTACAGCATCATCATAGTCGCACCCGTGTTTGATGACATCGCGGTGAACGCACATTGGAAGCGTGTATTCATCATCGCCATACTGGCGTATCACCCGGCGTGATGGTATGGGGTGCCATTGGTTACACGTCTCGGTCATCTCTTGTTCGCATTGACGGTACTGTTAACAGTGGACGTTACATTTCAGATGTGTTACGACCCGTGGGTCTATACTTCATTCGGCTCTTGCGAACCCCTACATTTCAGCAGGGTTATGCATGACCGCATGTTGCAAGTCCTGTACTGGCTTTTCTGGATACAGAACATGTTCGACTGCTGCTCTGGCCAACACATTCTCCAGGTCTCTTAGAACTGAAAACGTCTGGTCAATGATGGCCGAGCAAATGGCTCGTTACAATATGCCAGTCACTACTCTTGATGAAGTGTGGTGTTGATGCTGCATTAGCAGCTGTACCTGTACATGCCATCCAAGCTCTGTTTGACTGAATGTTCAGGCATATCAAGGCCGTTATTACGGAGAGAGGTGGTTGTTTTGGGTACTGATTTCTCAGGATCTATGTACCCAAATTGCGTGAAAACGTAATCACATATCAGTTCTAGTATAATATTTTTCTCCAATGAATACTCGTTTATCATCTGTATTTCTTCTTGGAATAGTATACATAATTTCGTCACGTAGATACTAGAATGCTTTGTGCCTTTGACAGATAGGTACTTTGAAGAATCGTTGGTCCAATCTTTGAAAGAAGGTGGAGGGGGAGGTGCAGTCATGTGGAGTGAACCATGTATAAAGACTTATCTTTTAGAAGAATAGGGAAATCAGTCAGATTGATATGGGTAGAACGTGTGGGACGGATGTGTGGAATAGAAAGACTTAAAAAGACTTTTCTTGATCATAAGTCTCCTGACTGATTTGATCCAGGAATTCCTTTCCTGTGCCAGCCTTTTCACGTCAGAGTAGATCTTGCACCCTACATCATTAATTATTTGCTAGATTCATTCCAATCCCGCACGTTTTTACCTTTAATGGTTCCTTCTAGTCCCATGAAAATTATTCCCTGATCTCTTAACTCTTGTTCCATTATCTTGACCCTTCTTCTTGTCAGCATTTGTCTTATGTTCCTTTCTTCGCCAGCTGTGCGGAGAAGCTCTTCGTTTATTATCGGTCCACCTGATTTTGAACATTCTTCTGTAACACCATAACTCAAACACTGCGATTCTCCTCTCTTCCATTTTTTCCAGTCTGTTGTTACTCACTAGCATATAATGCTTCGCTCTAAACATAATTTCTCTGAAATTCCTTCCTCAGATTAAGACCTATGTTTGCTAACTAGTAAACGTCTTTAGGCCAGGAATACTAGTCTGCTTTTTAAGCCCTCATTGTTTGATTTATAATGGGTTATTTTACTTACAAGGTAGCAGAATTACTTCGTCTACCGCATGATCCCTCATTAAGATGTTAAGCATCTAGTCATCCTGATTTCTGCTACTTCACATTACATTCATTTTTCCTCGGTTTACTATCATACTATATTCAGTACGCATTACCTTGTTCATTACGTTGGACGTGTCTTGTTATCCTTCTTCACCTTCGCTGAGGATAGCAATATCAACAGCCAATCTTTTGAATGATATACTTCCACCATAAATTTGAATCGCACAGTTGAATCATTCTATTATATTTTACATTTTTCGCTGAGGATAGCAATATCAACAGCCAATCTTTTGAATGATATACTTCCACCATAAATTTGAATCGCACAGTTGAATCATTCTATTATATTTTACATTTTTCGCTGAGGATAGCAATATCAACAGCCAATCTTTTGAATGATATACTTCCACCATAAATTTGAATCGCACAGTTGAATCATTCTATTATATTTTACATTGCTTGTTGGATGTACATGTTGAGCAGTAGCAGCGAAAGGTTTCATTCCTGTGTTGCACCATTTTTAATCCGACCACTTCGTTCTTGGCGTTCCAGTCTTATTGTTCCCTCTTGGTTTTGTACATATTGTATATTACCCCTCTTTCTCTACAGCATACTTTTGTTTTTCTTAGAATTTCCATCAGATTGCACCATTATACATTGTCCAACGCTTTTTCCGGATCGATAAATTCTATAAGTGTACATTTTTGCTGAGCCTTGCTTTCCTTATCAGTGTGAAGTGTACCTCTCTGGTGCCTTTACATTTCCTAAAGCCAAACTGATCGTCATCTGAAAGAGCCAAATTTTTTGTAAATAGATATTAGATGGAAAATCAGGCGTCAGACTGGACGGATGGGGGACTGAAAAACAGCCGAATACATAGGGTCATAGAGGAGCTGCAGAAAATGTGATGTAGGGGATGCAAAGCTCGATCGTTGGATCATGATAGCCGGTGGAGAATTATTGGAGAGGCCGAAGTTCTCAATGAACTGTGAAGTTGAGGAAGAGGAAAAGGAAGAGGACGAAATAGTAAAATGTTATGCAATAGCTTGTGCGGTGCGCCAAGAATTTCCGTCAGCGCTTAGACACGATCCTGCCAATGCCGTTCGGCAAGGAGCGTACATGTTTCATTTTCGAGTTAATTGTTTTTAACGGTGTGCTCTCCGGCGCTTACTGGGATTGTTAATTTCATAATTATGCACGGAACTTAGAATGTCGACCCTGTCGTTTTATTCAAATGCTGCGAGATATGCATACTCACTGTCTGCATTCCAGTCACTATGTGAAGTATTTTTGGTGTCGCCCCACTGTTTATAACCGAGTTAGACCTCCGACACCCGCTATGCCCTTTGGTATTCATTTGTTATTCAGAGCCCGCACTGTTATTACATGAAACATTAATTCTCTCAGCGTTTCCCAGCTGTACCAGAGTACCAACCCCAAGTATTATTTAAACTGAAGCCTTCGTCCCCGTTTGTATCGTTTTCCGACACGTTTATTTGTGTAGACAGCCCTGCAATTGTGATTCTGCGATATGAAATTGTTACTTCAATTCGTGTATAGTTACTTAATTACATCACTTTCGGATGTTTGCTGTGCGACGACGTGAGAATGCTTTGTAAATTTCATTTTTTACTTTTTTGCTTGCTCAATGATTTCTTTATTGTATGATCTAATCTGATTGCGAAACGAAATGTTAGTGATATGATCGATTGTATTACTGATGTGCCTATAATACCTTCTGCCATTGCTACAGAACTTAATAACTTATCGTACATAGCGGTCAAAACCGGATATAGAGCAAGCCTTGTACAAAACACTTTATAAAAATAAAACTTACATGAATGTAAATTCCTCTACACTGAATAAAAATGGCCTTACTGGTAAGAAATACCCTACAAAGCCATTTAATATCGTATAGGTGATTTTCGTAGAAAACTAATACTGCCACCAAGTTTCTCTGTATTTATAATGAGAAACCTCCGAGTGACAAATTTCTCAAATCTGGGGTATATAAAATACAATGTAATAAATGTCGGAGTTTTTGTACGAGTGTAGGGCAGAAAGGGAGGGTTTTTAAGACAATTTGTGTGTAACATGAAAATTTTGCCTATAGCTCACAAGGGTTACAAAATGAACCTTCCAGAAGATTTTGAAATAGGCTACATAAACATTCCCACCTAAATTCGAAAGCTTTGTGGAATGATCAGCTTGTATTAAAAACAGACACTAATTTGATTGCATAACATCTCTTATTAAACGTCAAAATCAGACCATTCCTTTTAGTTATTAGCGCTATGTGATTTTTTCCCAAATATATTATATACCTCTTCTTTATATATCTTAGTTATACTTTTTATACGCTTTCATATATGTTCCTTGTTGGTAGCACAACAGATGGACGCATATGCAGACATGATTCAGTTACTGTAAATTGTCAATCTGTGTTTACAAGCCGCGCGGGATTAGCCGAGCGGTCTGGGGCACTGCAGTCATGGACTGTGCGGCTGATCCCGGCGGAGGTTCGATTCCACCTTCGGGCATGGGTGTGTGTGTTTGTTCTTAGGATAATTTAGGTTAAGTAGTGTGTAAGCTTAGGGACTGATGACCTTAGTAGTTAAGTCCCATAAGATTTCACTCCCATTTTTTTGTGTTTACAATAATCACAATCAATATGTACATTTTTGAACATATCATGGCACTGTGAGTCTGTGAAGAAGATATTGACATATGCTAAACCAATATTAATTAAGTTTCTGTAATTTGCTTCGTACACTTCACGTTACTGTGCAGCCGAGTTCTAGAGGTTTATAATATCCCTAATTCTGTGGGCTTCAGAAGTCCAAAAATTAATCTGTCGAAACTGGTAAGCCGAAATAAAAATATATTTGCAACTATGTAAGGTGGCAGCTTGAATGAATGTTAATTTCGCACCTTACATGAGGTTTTGTATGGCGTAAGAAGTAGAAGGATATGTCACCTGACATACTTCACTGATAGTGAGCAGATTTTCCCATCAAAATTTACAGTGTGTAATGCAAAGGGATGACACTCGATTCGATGGTATTAACACACCGAATCCAAATCCTGCACATCAATGAGCAAAAGGTGAAAAAATCTGCTGGAGGAAACGTTTTAGTTTAGGGGAAAACGCGAGTTACGTCGTCACGGTCCATATGCAAAAGAAGGCTTCTAACAGGGGTTGGTGACATGCAGTGAATGAGAGAACGAACTAGCCAGGCGATACAGTGAGGGGTGCAGGTAGTGGTCCAGCGCTGCCTTAGACGGAGAAATTGTTTAAATAACTGTGTTGGGGAATTTCCAGATGGACACAAACAGACCAGCAACGCAGTTGATCACTTGAAAGGCCCTTGGCACGCCCATGATGTTCGCGTGTAACTTTAGGCGTCAGGAGTGGGAAAAAATGTCTGATTGGCTGAAATAAACTTGGAAGGAATAAAAGGGGAGATATTTCGACTCAGTTTAAAGGTAATCTCCTTGCGATTGGCAGGGATAGTTTCCACAAGATGAATGGAACGCTCCCATTGCTCTGAAAAAGCCATGACGTGAAGCACGAAAGGACACAGGTGGGAGACAGTTTGCTACTAAAGACACAATACCGAAGACTTTGAGGACTCTCCTCTGGACCAGCATCAAGTGTAGAAAAGGGCGCATCACTCTCTGTACAAAGCCAAAAGAGGAATTTTTGTGTAAACACTGCATTCACTTTCGCTGACAATCAGCTAGAAATTAGCTAAAGGGTCGTTGAGCTCCAATAACGGAGAAACGAAACATCCACGTAATTAATTGTTCTTGCGAGAACTGAGAGGGCTTTGAAGTATACACGCTGCTCCATCTCTGCACGTGTATATCGCCATGTTTTCCAGACTAGGGATGAATGCATGTTTTCTCGCTTAACGAGAAACAGAGGACAGTTCCAGCTGATAAAATCAATAAAGATTTTGATTCGCTTTTTATAGGATTTTCAGAGGGCGAGAAAACCATGCAGCTGACAGCATCTCGCAGCTAAAGGTAAATGCCGCTGGCAGAGGCGTAAAATTGTTGTGCACCAGCTTGCGTTCGTTGTGAAATGAGCAACCTTGAGTAATCTTCTGCTCACAAAAACTAACCATCCCCCGTAGACTTGATTGTCATCCTAAATAGTACTGAACTTGGAACGCATATCCTCGTATGACATTTCTATGTTTACTATTCAAAGAAAGAAAGGCCCAAGAACATTGTGAACAAAAACGGCACAAAACACATTTAGTTTCCGTAAGTCTCTTTCATGTTCGACGATGACACCAGGATTTTGTTACCCACAAATTCTGACATTGTGGCGCTTTGCTTAACAAGATGGATGAAATATCGGTTCGTTCGAAAAGGAGAGTCTTTCGGGAAAACTGTCATATCTTTGAGAAATGAAATGCAAAATTCATACCTACCGTTATGGACGCAGGGACGCTATTTCCGTGTTAACAGCAACTTGTAAAGCTTGATGTCCAGGTGCTGTTTCAGATCACGCCACGCAGTTGCTTGAGGAAGTTAAAGTTGCTGGCGTGCCCAGCTTGTGGACTTCCGTGTGTTCCGTGTGAACGCATCACCGATAGCCTCCACATTTTCACCAGAAGTGCGTGGCCTATCAATGCTCTGCCCTTTGCATACGCAACCATCTTCCAAGGATTTTTATGCCAATCATAAATCTCGTTGCGCAGCGATGGCCTCTTGCTGAGTCGACGGCGGAAAGCACGTTGCATTTGAACAATGGACTGACTCTGAGCAAATTGCAACACGCAAGTAGTCGCCATGTTGCTACAAACACAACAGCACAGATGCGTTTCTATCTTTTACAGTTCATCTGTAATAAACAATTGATATCTGTTCTTTCTTTTTGCATCACCCTGATTATTTAGTTACACGAAAAAGAATTGTATTCCTTAGTGAAATAATACAATGTGAAGTCATATCTTATCTCCGAGGATATGGTCGCCTCACTGCCCCAAAAACTTGGCGTTTGCGGCACTTTACCGGTATCGTCGTATTTAATTCCATGAATGTATTCGAGGCGGTGCATTACTGTAAATTTTACCAAGCTTAACTGAAAAAAAAAAAGACTCCGTGATGGCATCCAGATTATTCATTTAATAATGTATTTACCAGCATTTCTTTCAGAAGCCACTCTGTAAACTGCATGATAGCGCCGCTTATAACACTATTTGTTTATGGTTCATCTAAATCTTTTATAATTTTTTTGCTTTAAAATTTTCGCATACTAGTACTATGATGTCTGTATATGTAAAGTGTACTATATTGGGGGCTGAAGTTCTCTGTATGTAAGTAAAGTATGTAAAATAGTATGTAAACTGTTTAAGTTAAATAATTTTCTGATGACTTCTGTATTTAAAAATATTTGTGTGTGTTGATGTAAACTTGACAATTGTAAGAAATGGTGACGCTTAGGAATAATGTAACAAATAGGTGTTATGTAAAAGCTAGTGTCCTTTTGTTTGAAACGAAAGTGGCTCTGGGGAGTGGAAAAGGTGGCAAGGGCGAACTGGCGCGCTACCTACAGCAAGCGCGGGAAGTAAGTCACACAGTCAGTAGGCAGCAGTGATTGAGGTAACACCCTTGTGGAACAGGAGAAGCTTTGCTGCAAATTTGCACAGAAATGCCGCGGATGAAGACCGCAAACTGCTTACGGCGTAGCTGCGTGTTGTTGGGCTACTGTATGTAAAATTGAACAAACCCAAGTAGAGAAATTTTACTTGGTTTTTGTCTAAATAATGAGAGTAATAGCTTTTGAAAGTAAATTTCAGTAAGAAAGACGTTTTCGTGAAGTGAAATGTTCAGTAAAAAAAGTGTGTGCTTTAGTATCTAAGCATTTTGGTATTTAAGTTTATTGGTTATAGAAAGTGCTTTCCTACAGGTTGTAATGTCTCCACAGCAAATACCCTCTACCACGCACCTATTAGTCATTTTCAATCAAACCATCCACATTCATTCACTTTGGAAAAGTTATCTGATCTGATTTTCTCGTAATATATGCGGCGACAGCTAGCCGACGCCAAAGTATTTTCTAGTGCATTTATTCTTTGAAATACGGGTAACAGAGATGCATATACATTCTCCATGGTTGTTAGAGTGGTAACTTGGAGAGCTTCCGGAGTATCTGTTGAGGGATTGACGTGTTTCTGAGAGATACATATTCTGCTTTTCTTCTCGCTAAAGCGAGCCAATTAACATTTGTGCCGCTAGCGGTGTGTTTTGAAGACAAAGAGATTGTAAAAGGAAAATAATTAAGGCGTGAAATCACCGGACATCTGGAGTGTAATGGAGATGGATTTAATACACGATTTCCTCCATAAAAAACGTTTTGTGACTTTTTTGTGCTGGGATGAATGAACGAATGAGTTTTTTTCTGAATCATTTGTTGATCACGTTAGTCCTGTAATTAGTGGGGAAGTTTCAGCTGTGTCGAAGAGAGCCTGCAATCACTGAGTCTGTGTTAAATCGTCCAAAAAGGCTTCGTACACATCTGGAATTCGCAATCTTTCGTAAAAGGAACAAATTGTCCAAACGATTGATTCTCCCGACTGACTGCAGTGTTTAACAGTAATAATAAAAGTAAAGATCTCTTACAGCAAGCCAGCCGCTGATTACCAAGACGAAGGACTCCACCAAAGATTCTATTTGGCTCATTTATTTTATCACATTATCACGTAATGAAATCTTATATTAAAAACTATACATAGATAAAGGAGAGAAAGAGAGAGAGAGCGAATGAAAATAGGGATAATACTAATAATCCTTCATTAGTCTAATTTTTCGCCTGTCTTATCACGGATCAGTCAAGAACTGGGAGGGCCTTACTTTATTGTATAGACTTATGTGTGAAGGCAAAGACAACAGATACACGTCTATACAGACAAGACATTACACAGAGATAGCGGCTAGCTGCATTGATCATCTATTCTTAGATTAAAGAGACGGCAACTTATTATTCGAACATTAAAATGTTAAAAGGTCCCTCCCCCCAGCCAAATTTTTTTTACTTTTCTTGAAGTTATCTATTGGTCTCTTTCTCTTTTAAAAACGTAATGTATAAGCGTGTAGTAGTCAAAAACAAATTCCAATGTCTGCACAAACATTGTTTACGTGGAGTAATATTTATCTGAAGAAGCAACTTAAACATTAGCAAGTAAGTAGGCAAAATTCATACTTCTGCTTTCCAATACTTGACTTTTTCATTGCCCGAAAAGGCTGGCGGCTGTTAGTACATATTTTAAACCACTAAATGAACTTGGAACTGAATTGTCCTAGCTTGAGTATAATATTATTCATTCTGAATTTCCTTTTAACCGCTGGGTAAGATCTAAGAACAGGGATGAATAGTCTGGTTTACTTATCCATTAGACACAACACATGGCCAAATCCTGTAAAAAGGGTAACTCTGTTGACTAGCTGTTCCTATTTATTGGACTATTCTCCCATAGTGTAGTTTATTTGGAAAGCAAACTAAACGTAGTAAGAGGAATATTTGTGGCAACACAAGGACAGAGTTTTCTGTTATTTAGGTAAAAGTATACTATATTGCGATAGTAGTGGTAGGGTTATAATCTAACTCCGGGGAACTTCATGAGCAGGAACTGTGACACGGAGAAGATACGAGACTGTCTAAATGCTTGCCCAAGTGGTTAACTCTCCGTTGGTTTAATCTCACCTTGCATCCTTCAGTGTAACGGATTTACTTAGCATATCTGAATGACACCAAAGTCACTGTTCACGGACGAAGAAACTGCTTGTAAACAGCATTGTGGTGGCTAGATGTTAGGGGACTGCAGCACTTTGATCAGAAGATGCGCCTCTACACAGTCCTTTCCATTAATGGGGAAACTCCAGTGCGGATAATTACACTGACGGAAACGGAAAGAATAAGCGTCAACTCGTTATTTATCCAAGTCTGTACAGATGTTCATTACATAATGGGTATTAAAAGATTGAACTTTTATTGGAACTGATAACCACCATCAACATCAGTATGTATTCCCTCAAGGAAAAATCTGGGGGCGAGCATGCGAGTCAAGAATCCTTACATTTCTCATTTATGCAGTTATCTTCGATATGAGGTCTTGCATTATCCTGCTGGAATATTCCATTTGTCATCATGGTAGTGAGGGGTATGAAGACGCAGTTTATCACTCTTGTCTTCCTTTCCACAATTACGAAATCAGCTCTGTTCTCATTTCCAGTAGCTTCCCACACAATTATTCCAGGATTTTGAGAGAATGACAACTTTCTCTGATCTTTCACGAGTTGAAACTTCAACCGCGACTCTAACCTGGGGCCTTTGCCTTTCGCGTGCAAGCGCTCTACCCATGGAGCTATCGAGACACGACGCACGACCCGTCTTCAGAGCTTTACTTCCGCCAGTATCTCATCTGCTACCATCCAAAATTCAAAGAAGTTCTCCTGGGAAATTTTGAAGGTCTATTACTTAAGAAAGGAAGGAAACCGCGGCGACATGACTTAGCCACAGCCTGGGGGATGTTTCCAATATGAATTTATCACTCTACAGCGGAGAGTGTTCTGTTATGAAATATTCTGCCATGGTAATCATATGTGCCGGACCAGAATCGAAACCGGGATCTTTGTATGTCGCTCGTAAGTGCTCTACCAAACTTGCTACCCAAGCAAGCCTCAAGAGCCGTACTCACAGCTCCATTTCCCTCGGTACTTTGTCTCCCACCTTCACCATTTTACAGAAGTTCTGCGAAACTTGCAGGACTAACATTGGTGGAAGAAAGCAATTTCTTTGAAGGTTGGAATGCAGGAGATGGGCTACTGGCGTAAGTAAAGAGGTGAGTACAGGTCGTGAGACGTGCTTGAGTAGCTCAATAGAGAACTTGCCCACGAGAGGCAAAGGTCCTTGCTTAGAGTCATGGTCTGGCACAAGATTTCAATCTTGCCAGGTAGTTGCATAACAGCGCACACTCCGCTGCAGAGTGAGAAATTCATCCTTTCATTACTTGTTGTACAGATATATTGGCGTCGATCTGACCACTGCAAACAGAAGCAAGATTCATCGCCCAACTGTACAAAATGACTCTCATTGTGCCAGTTTACTCTAGCTCTACTCCACGCAAGTGCCTGTTGGCTGTGATGTGTTGTCAGTGCTGTACAACACATACCACCTCGAGAACTCAATTAAGCTTCCTATAAACTGTTACAGACAGTTCGTGGTGGCGCTCAGCTTCTAATCTTTACAAAGTTATCAGCTGCTGCTACCCATCTGTTCGTCGAAGGCAGCCGAATAATCTGTGATCTTCTTTTGGTATAGTTCTTCGAACAGAAAATCTGCCTACCGTTCCGCACAGACTGCTGTCGCGAGACCACATCATCGCATATCACTACAGCAAACTGTCTTCTCCATCCGATAGTAAAATGCTCCCATTTACTATGTGCTAATGGACTCGACCTTTCTGAATACGGAATAGGCGGTGTTTACGCACTATTTTTTTGTGTCATCTGTCTACTGACTGGTTTGATGTAGCCCGCCACGAATTCCTCTCCTGTGCCAGCCTCTACATTTCACTTGGAATCTACATCCTGAGTGATCTCCTGGATATTCGAATCTCTATTTTCTTCTACAGTTTTTACGCTTCACAACTCTCTCTAGTACCACGGACGTTATTCTGTGATGTCTTAAGAGAGGTCCTACCATCCTGTGCCTTTTTCTTGTCAGTATTTTCCACACATCACTTCCTTCGCCGTTTGTGCGGAGAACCTCCTCATACATTACCTTACCGTCCACATAATTTTCAGCATTTTTTTTAGCACCATATCTCAAACGCCTCGATTCTCTTTCTTTCCAGTTTTCCGACAGTACATGTTTCACTATCATGCAATGCCATGCTTCAAACGTATATTCATAGAAATTTCTTCCTCAAATGAAGGGGTATATTTGATACTAGTAGACTCCTCCTGGCCAGGAATGCACTTTTTGCCAGTTTTAGTCTGCTTTTCAAGTCCTCCGAGCCCCATCCAGCATCGCTTATTTTGCTACCTTCATAGCAGAATTCATTAACTTCATCTACTTCGTGATTATCAATCATGATGTTTTCCTCGCTGTTCTCATTTCTGCTATTTCTCATTACTGTCGTCTGTGTTCGATTTACTCTCAATTAATATTCCGTGCTCATTAAACTGTTTATTCCACTCAGCAGATCTTTAAATTCTTCTTCACTTTCACTGAGGAAAGCAATGTTATCAGCGAGTCTGATCACTGATGTCCTTCACCCTGAATAGTAATCCTACTATTGAAACTTTCTTTTATTTCCGCCACTGCTTCTTCGATGTATAGACAGAACAATAGGGGCGAAGGACTACATACCTGTCTTACCTGCCTTACACCATTTTCAATCCGAGCACTTCCATCTTAGTGTTCCAGTCTTTCTGTTCCCTCTTGGCTCTTGTATATATTGTAAATAACCCGTCTTTTCCTATAGCTTACCCCTATTTTTCCCAGAATTTCGAATATCTTGATCCACTTTACATTGTTGAACGCTTTTTCCATGTCGAAAAATCCTGTGAACAAGTCTTTATTTTTCTTTAGTGTTGCTTTCAGTATCAACCGCAACGTCAGAATGGTCTCTCTTGTGTCTTCACCTGTCCTGAAGTCAAACTGGTAGTCTTCTAACATATTCTCAGTTTTCTTTTCCATTCTTCTGTTCATTACTTTTGTCAGAAACTTTGATAAATGAGCCGTTTAGTTTATTATTTATGTGGATGTTTTTCCGAAAGCCAGATGGTATATCGCCAATGTCAGTTGTCGTCTTGTTGCTACTTCCCCGACGATTTTCGGTTTCGACACTTTTTCATGCAACCATTTCGTCTTAGCTTCCCAGCACTTCCTATTTATTTCATCCCTCAGTGACTTGTATGCCTGTATTCCTAAATTCCCCCTAACATTTTTATTCTTCTTTCATCGATAAACTGAAGTATTTCTTCCGTTACCCGTGGTTTTTTCACAGTTACCTTCTTTGTACCTATGTTTTACTTTCCAACTTCTGTGATCGCCCTTTTTAGAGATGTCTGTTCCTCTTCAAATGTACTGTCTACTGGACAGTTCTTTATTGCTGTCTCTACAGTCTTAGAGAATTTAAAGCTTATCTCGTAATTTTTTAGTACTTCCGTGTCTCTCTTCTTTGCGTATTAATTCTTCCTGATTAATCTCTTAAACTTCAGCGTACTCTTCATCACGACTACATTGTGATCTGAGTCTACATCTGCTCCTGAGTAAGCCTTACTATCGAGTATCTGATATCGGTATCTCTGCTTGATCATGAAGTAATCTGACTGAAATCTTCCCGTATCACTCGGTTTTTTCCAAGTATTCCATCCACTCCTGTGATTTTTGATCACGTTATTAGTAGCTGAAATTTACTGCAGAACTCAATCAGTCGTTCTCCTCTCTCATTCCTAGCACTATGTCCATATTTTACCGTAACCCTTTCTTCCACTCCTCCCACCAACGGCATTTCAATCCCCCCCCCCCCTATGACAATGAGATTTTCATCTCCCTTTACGCACTGTAGTACCCTTTCAATATCCTTAGATTATCTCTTTATCTTGGATTGATACGTCGGCATGTATACCTCAAATATCGTTGTCGGTGTTAGTTTACTGTCAATTCTGACGAGAACAACCCTATCACTGCAGTATTCATAGTAAATCACTCTCTGCCCTACCTTCCTACTCATAACGAATCCCACTCCCATTATATAATCTTTTACTGTTGTTGATATTACCTTATACTTATCTGACCAGAAATCCTTGACTTTTTTCTATTTCACACTTATAAATATAAAAGGAATATAAAAACGGAGTAAATGGAACAGGCGAAAAGGAATAGAAACATCTCAAAAATGAGATCGAGAGGAAGTGCAAATTGGCCAAACAGGGATGGGTAGAGGACAAATGCAAGGATGTAGAAGCATATATCACTAGAGGTAAGACAGATACTGCCTACAGGAAAATTAAAGAGACCTTTGGAGAAAAGAGAACGACCTGTATGAACATCAAGAGCTCAGATGGAAAACCAGTCCTAAGCAAAGAAGAAAAAACAGAGAGGTGGAAGGAGTATATAGAGGGTCTATAGAAGGGCGATGCACTTGAAGGAGATATTATGGAAATGGAAAAAGACGTAGATGAAGAGGAAATTGGAGATACAACAATGCGTGTAGAATTTGACAGAGCACTGAAAGACCTAAGTCGAAACAACGTCCAGAGTGTAGACATCATTCAATTAGAACTACTGATAGTCTTGGGAGAGACAGCCGTGACAAAAATCTTCCATCTGGTGAGCAAGACGTATGAGACAGGCGAAATATCCTTAGGCTTCAAGAAGAATGTATTAATTCCAATCCCAAAGAAAGCAGATGTTGACCGGTGTGACAATTACGGAACTGTCAGTTTAAGTCACGGTTACAAAATACTAACATGAATTCTTTACAGAAGAATGGAAAAGCCGATAGAAGCCGACCTCTGTGAAAATCAGTTTGGATTTCGTAGAACTGTTGGAATACGTGGGCAATACCGACCCTATTTATCTCCATGCTCGTCGTCAAATATGTGGCATCTAGGAAACCTGCGTGCTCGGTTCGTTAGACAAACACTCAGACAAATCTTATTAATGAGTTTTATTACAAAATGAAAAGATACAATACATAGCTTTGCAGCTACACAGTTGTGTCGCAAGCAGAGGGTGACATACGAAATAATCAAGCTTCTTCAGTGTAAACAATTCCAAGTCCGTGCTACATACAGTATACAAGTGATGTGAATAGAGTTGAAGGTGCTATACCAGACACTAGTCTTGAAGCGGCTATTGAACTAGGCTGTCAACTGTCGGTCGCGGCGCTTACGTCATCTTGACATAGGGGCTGCTGCCGTTTTTTTTTTTTTTATTGGAGAGGGGTCGGTCAGGGTGCTATTGGCTGACCTCTTCTCACAACCATCTCTTCTCTATCGTTCCCGACTGACTTGTCGACGCTTGAGTTCAAGCCGTAACCGAACCTACGACTTATCTTAGACGATAGGTTAAGGAGAGGCAAACCTACGTTTCTAGCATTTGTAGACTTAGAGAAAGCTTTTGACAATGTTGACTTCTAATAGTGGCAGGCGTAAAATACAGGGAGCGAAAGGCTATTTACAATTTGTGCAGAAACCAGATGACAGTCATAAGAGTCCAGGGGCGTGAAAGCGAAGGAGTGGTTGAGAAGGGAGTGAGACTTGGTTGTAGCTTATCCCAGATGTTATTCAATCTGAATATTGAGCAAGAAGTAAAGGAAACAAAACAAAATTTTGGAGCAGGAATTTAAGTCCAGGGAGAAGAAATACGAACTTTGAGATTTACCGATGACACTGTAATTCTCTCAGAGACAACAAAGGACCTGGAGTAATAGTTGAACGGAGTGGGCAGTGTCTTGAAAGAATGGTATATTATGAACATCAAGAAAAGTAAAGGAGGGATAATGAAACGTAGTCGAATAAAGCGATGCTGATGGAATTTGATTAGTAAACGAGTCACTCAAAGTATAGATGAGTTTTGCTATTAGAGGAGTAAAATAACTGGTGGTGGTCGAAGTAGAGAGGATATGAAATTTAGACTGGCTATGGAAAGGAAAGCGTTCCTGAAGAAGTGAAATTTGTTAACTTCGAGTATAGATTTCAATGTCAGGAAGTCTTTCTGAAAGTATTTGTATGGGGTGTAGCCGTGTGTTGAAGTGAAACATAGACGATAAATTGTTTGGACAAGAACAGAATAGAAGCTTTCGAGATGTGGTGCTACAGAAGAGTGCTGAAGATTAGATGGGTAGATCACGTTGTGCGGTGTGGTTTGTTTTTGCTTATTCTAGAATGAGAACAGCTGTGTAAAGTGAAATGAGAAGCTTAGTGTCACAATGTTTCTCAAAAAATTACAGCTTCTACAGTTTTCAACTCGACAACATAAAAACAGCGCAGTAGATAATGGATCTTGCCAACATCAAAAAGCGAAATAAGTTTACACACAACAATGTTAAATATTAACTCTCTGAAAACACATTAATTCTAAACACAATATTGTGAAAGTTTAATTCGAAGTATCTTTACATTAATCCTAAGCACAATAATATGAACGTGTAATTGGAAGTTTCTTTACAAAATTGCTCCTACATATACGTTATGATGTTGGTCAGTACTACGAATACTATTTAGGATGACAATCAAATCTACGGTGGATGGTTAGTCAAGTGACAAACTTGAGTACACGATTACCCAAGTTTACAGTGGACACTAGCTTGTGAACCAACAATGTTTACACCTTTGCACGTGGTATTTACCTTAAGCTGCAACGTGCTGCTGTCTGCAAGGCTGCTCTCTCCCACTGAAATTCCTATAAAACTAATCTGGCCTTTGCTGAACTTTCCAGCAGAAACTTTCCCTACGTTTCTCGTTATGCGAGAAAACATGTATTCAGCCCTAGTCTTATCATGTGGCGATATACACTCGCATGGTTGGAGCAGTGTGCATATTATAGTGCCCTCTCAGTTCTCTCAAGAACAATTAACTAATTTGTCCACAGTTGGAGCTAAACGCTGCTACAGCTAATTTCCAGCTGAAGTGCAGCCGCTGTGAACGCAGTGTCCACACAAATTTCTTCTCTGCGTCGTACGGAGCGTTAAGCGCTCCGTTCTGCACTTGACGCCACTTCAGAGAAGAGTCCCCCAAAAATTTCTCTCTTTTCCTACTCATGGCAGAACTGCCCCCCTACACTTGGGTTCCTTCTTATGTCACGGCTTTTTTCGGCCAATAGGAGCGTTCCTCTTATTTTGTAGAAACTCACTCTGCCCATCGCAATGTTCCTTCTATCAAACTGTGTCTACACTTCAGTATTTCAGTATTTTTCTCCTTCCTAGTGCGTTTCCACCAATCGGACGTTTTGTGCCCATTGTAGACGGCTGAAGTACATTGACCTTTCCGTGTGTCGCACTCGCTGGACGAAAATGCGTCACTGGCGTTTGTTCTCATCGTGTTGGAATTCCGAAACGCCATTTTCTAAAGCTTTTCCTCTGCCCCTGTGCAGATGTTCCGCTACATGCGGTCTTCCGGCTTGAATCACCTTCCCTGGGGTCGCTGTCTTCCTTCCTGATACCGCTTTAAAATGGGGGAATAGTCCGGAATCTTTTGCCAATGGATTGACCATCACGACACCTTTTCAGTTACAGGGCATATGTGATGGGGATAATGTGCCTTCAATGCAGTGGTTTCCATTGCCTTCTGTATTCTCATCCCATTTGACATTGCTGGTACGTCCTCCTTTAGCGGCAGTTTGGCACACCAGGGACAAGAAAGTGTCCTTAACCTCCATCCGCAACTCTAACTTCTTTGACAATGCCGTTGGCTCAGCGAGGGTGACTTCTTTTGCCGCAAGTCTTCGGCCGCCATTGATAATGACATTTTCTAGGCCGCCGCTAATGATCACGCCCTCAATGTAGCTGACTGTACTCATCCGGAGCTCCTCATAAGGCGTCGCACACGGGAAGCCTGTGGGAGCTGTTCCATTGAAATTCGGACGGGACGAATCCTTTTTTGTGGGAATCCATTTTTCTGTCATCTAAAGCAGACGAATTAATGTCTTCTGTAAAATAGCAGGTGTGATAGAGTGCTTCTGGTCTTTTTTGAGTCAAATTTAGTGTAATTTAATAAAAATCACTCGAAAACGATTCCAGGTAAAATTCTCAACTAAAATTCAGCTAATATTGTACAATTAGAGATGGTATGTATGCGGTATTTTTAAAACTTAAGTTTAATTTAATTTTCAGCAGTTTCATATTTTTCTCGCAAAAATATTTTAAATGGAACTAAAATCATACCATACTGTTCACCATTTGATTTAAAGAGAATATTAGTAAACAGTTTAAGGGTATCTTTAGTGGAGAACTGTAGCAAAAATAGAAGGTAAATAGAAACGTTGACAAAACCTGCTGGCTATGCTACGGCATATTATCCAACACGAGCCTGCGAGGGCTCTTCCCTTGTTGAGTGGCAGACGGCATCCCGTTGCAAACGAAGTACAGCGCGATCGTAAATATCTATTATTTAACTATTTCATTTCACGTTTCACACAAGGGACTCCATGAAATTTAAAAATTTGAATCAGTATCGAATAAAAAGTGGTTCAAGCCTCTGAAAGTTTAATACTTATGAAAATTGTGGTCTTCAGGGATTATATCATTCTAAATCGGATGAAAAATCACAAAATTGAACTCGTCCTTCCAAAAACCGTAAACAACTTCTACAAATGTCAATTACAGTAAAATAAAATAACTTTCATAAAAGTCAGAAGTTGTATTAATTGTTGTGTTATTGATGTATACCTCCATCAACGACAGATTCAGCTTCAAAACTAATCGTACTTCACTGATATCCGAGTTAAAGTTCATGTGTTACGCGACAGGCAAGGTGTCTCATTCGGAAGAACACCCAAACTTTACCGATTTTTGATTCTGAAACTAGCGATCTTTTAAGAGATATCTTTATGAAAGTTGTTTCATTTTACTGTAATTGACACTTGTAGAAACTGTTAACGATTTTGAGAAGGACGAGTTCAATTTCATGATTTTTCATCCGATTTAGAATGAGATAATCTCGGAAGAAGACACATCGAACATCGGAAGACTGCCATCGAAGCATCGTCGAGATAGCTAGCAATTACCTGAACCGCTGCCATCAGCATACAAGAAGGTATGAGTCAGTGAATGGAAGATATTTTTCTGTTAGATGGACAATTGTCGATTGCGTAGAGAAAGATAAGTCATTTCTGTTACAGTTTTTATCAATTTGTCTAGTGGTAATATTTTAAATAAAAGTGTGGAAATTTTACCCGTGGAACTGTGCGTCTTTGTTAACAATATTTTCATATTTTTGGGCCACAGTCATTTAATGCCTAAACAATATTTCCGCCATTTGACTGTACAAAATTCTTTATCTTATATTGTCGCGAATTCAGAAGATATCGTTCTTGTGAAACACAATTAGGGCTGCTTATTCCCACGAAGAAATGAGTGCTATTGACAAGAAATGTCAAACTGATTTCATATTTTTTTGGGACTCTAAGGCTTTTGACAAGGTACCTCACAAGCGACTTTTAATCAAAATTTGCCTATGGAGTATCGTCTCAGTTGTACCATTAGATTCTTCACTTGCTGTCGGAAAGTTCACAGTTCGTAGTAATTGATGGAAAGTCATCGAGTGAAACAGGAGTAATATGTGGCGTTCCGCAAGAAAGTGTTTGCTGTACCTAATCTACATACCCGATTTAGGAGACAAACTGAGTAGAGCTCTTGGACTGTTTGCTGTGATTTACCGTTGCATAAAGTCATCAGATCTTCAAAACCAAATTTTAAAACTGTTTATACATGATGTCTGTATGGTACGAAAAGTGGCAATTGACTCTAAAAAACGAAAAGTGTGAAGTTACCACATGACTACCTAAAAGAAACCACTAAATTTCGATTACACGATAAATCACACAAATCTAAAGTTTTCAAATTCTGCTAAATACTTAGGGATCACAATTACGAATAAGTTGGAACGATCACATAGATAATGTTGTTGCCAAAACAAACCAAACACTATGATCTGCTGGTAGAGACTTAGAAAATGTAACAGGTCTAGTATGGGTACTGCGTGCGTTATTCTTGTACGTCCTCTTCTTGAGTTTTGCTGTGCGGAGTGGGACCCGCATCAGATAGGATTGACGGAGGACGTAGAAAAAGTACAGAGAAGGGCAGTTCGGTTTGTACTATCGCAAAATAGGGGAGTGAACGTCACGGATATGATGGGTTAATTGTGGCAGTAATCATTATAAAAAACAGTTTTTCCTTGGGGCAGGATCTTGTCATGAAATTTCAATCAACAACTTTCTCCTCAGGTTGTGAAAATACTCTGTTGGGTCCCTCCTACACATGGAGGAATGATAACCATAGTAAAATAAGAGAAATCTGATCCTGCACAGAAAGATTAAAGTGTTCGTTTCTTTCGAGCGCTTGTCACGAATGGAACGGTAGAGAAATAGCTTCAGCTTCTTCACTGAACCGTCTGCCAGGCGCTTCACTGTGAATTGCAGAATAATCATATAGATGTAGATGTAACGTATAATTAGTCTTTGTCAAGTGAAGTCATCGTCAAGCTCTATTGAAATAATGTCCCAGAGCGTAGGCAGACGGGTGACAAAATGATTTTTAGCCAGAATAAACATGTGCGGTGAACGTGGTGTGAAGATATACTACAGAATTTATTGGTTGGCTGGTGGCAAGTCAACCAGTAGCTTCCATAGTATATTTTCAGATCATGTTCACTTCTCATGTAACTACACGCTAGGACATTCAGTTCAATAGGTTTTGACGATGACTTCACTGAACAAAGTCTAATTATACCGAACATTGTTGTACCCGATAATGGCTTAAGCGCGAAATTATGACAGTAATTAAAATAAGGAAATTTATACAGTAAAATGGCGGAGATACCATTAAAATGTATGTCTTTGTGGATTAAAATATCGACCTTATATCTAACTTCTGTAATTTTAGATACGATGCTGATAGTTCGAAAGATGGGGTGTTACACTATATGATCAAAAGTATCCGGACCCCCCAAAAAAACATACGTTTCTCATATTAGGTGCACTGTGCTTCCACCTACTGCCAGGTCAGTGGACTTTAGACATCGTGAGTGAGCAGAATTGGGCGCTCCGCAGAACTCACGGGCTTCGAACGTGGTCAGATGATTGGGTGTCACTTGTGCCATACGTCTGTGTGCGAAATTTGCACGCTCCTAAACATCTATAGGTCCACTGTTTCCGATGTGATAGTGAAGTGGAAACATTCCGGGGGCACGTACAGCACAAAAGCGTACAGGCCGACCTCGTCTATTGACTGACAGAGACCGCCGACAGTTGAAGAGGGTCGTAATGTGTAATAGGCAGACATCTATCCAGGCCATCATACAGGAATTCCAAACTGCGTCAGGACCCATTGCAAGTGCTATGACAGTTAGGCGGGAGGTGAGAAAACTTGGATGTCACTGTCGAGCGGCTGCTTTTAAGCAAACATCGCGCCGCTAAATGCCACGCCTCACTTGGTGTAAAGAGAGTAAAAATTGGGCGACTGAACAGTGGAAAAACGTTGTGTAGAGTGACGAATCACGGTACACAATGTGACGGTCCGATGGCAGGGTGTGGGTATGACGAATGCCCGGTGAACGTCATCTGACAGCGAGTGTAGTGCCAACAGTAAAATTCGGAGGCGGTGGTGTTGTGGTGTGGTTGCGTTTTTCATGGAGTGGGCTTGCACCCCTTTTTGTTTTGCGTGGCGCTATCACAGCAAAGGCCTACATTGATGTTTGAAGAACTTCTTGCTTCACACTGTTGAAAAGCAATTCAGGGATAGCAACTGCATCTTTCAACACATCGAGCACCTGTTCATAACGCACGGCCTGTGGCGGAGTGGTTACACGAAAATAGCAACGCTGTAAGGGACTGACCTGCACAGAGTCCTGACCTGAATCTTATAGAACATCTTTGGCTCTCACCGACCGACATCGATAACTTTCTTCAGTGCATCATTCCGTGAAGAATGGGCTGCCATTTCCGAAGAAACCTTCCAGCACCCGACAGAACGTATGCCTGCGGTAGTGGAAGCTGTCATCAAGGCTAAGGGTGGACCAACATAATTTTCAATTCCAGCGTTACCAATGGAGGACCCCACGAACTTGTAAATCATTTTCAGCCAGGTGCCAGGATATTTTTGATCACACAGTGTATATGAGGACATACTCCCGGCATGCTGTGTAGTGCTATCCACCTGCAAAGTCCCCCCCCCCTATACTTACAACGTAATATCACCACTCTTCATCTGTAGGAATAAATTATTCTGCTGTGAAAATGAGCTCATATAATAATGAAATTTCGTTCAGCACACCCCACAGTGCCGTTCGATGTGGCCGAGTGGTTCTAGGCGCTTCAGTCTGGAACCGCGCGACCGCTACGGTCGCAGGTACGAATCCTGCCTAGGGCATGTATGTGTGCGACGTCTTTAGATTAGTTTGGTTTAAGTACACTACTGGTCATTAAAATTACTACACCATGAAGATGACGTGTTACAGACGCGAATTTCAACCGATAGGAAGAAAATGCTGTGATATGCAAATTATTAGCTTTTGAGCGCATTCACACAAGGTTGGCGCCCGTGGCGCCACCTACAACATGCTGACATGAGGAAAGTTTCCAACCGATTTCTCATACACAAATAGCAGTTGACCGGCGTTGCCTGGTGAAACGTTGTTGTGATGCCTCGTGTAAGTTGCCGACTTTGATAAAGGATGGATTGTAGCCTATCGCGATTACGGTTTATCGTATCGCGACATTGCTGCTCGCGTTGGTCGAGATCCAATGACTGTTGGAAGAATATGGAATCAGTGGGTTCAGGAGGGTAATACGGAGCGCCGTGTTGGATCCCAACGGCCTCGTATCACTAGCAGTCGAGATGACAGGCATCTTATCCGCATGGCTGTAACGGATCGTGCAGCTACGTCTCGATCACTGAGTCAACAGATGGGGACATTTGCAAGAAAACAACCATCTGCACGAACATTCGTAAACGTTTGCAGCAGCATGGACTATCAACTCGGAGACCATGGCTGCGGTTACCCTTGACGCTGCATCACAGACAGGAGCGCCTGCGATGGTGCACTCAACGACGAACCTGGGTGCACGAATGGCAAAACATCATTTTTTCGGATGTATCCAAGTTATGTTTACAGCATCATTATGGTCGCAATCGTGTTTGGCGACATCGCAGTGAACGCACATTGGAAGCGTGTATTCGTCATCGCAATACTGGCGTATCACCCGGTATGATTGTATGGGGTGCCAGTGGTTACACGTCTCGGTCACCTCTTGTTCGCATTGATGGCACTTCGAATATTGGACGTTACATTTAGGATGTGTTAAGACCCGTGGCTCTACCCTTCATTCGATCACTGCGAAAGCCTACTTTTCAGCAGGACAATGCACGACCGCATGTTGCAGGTCCTGTACGGGCCTTTCTGGATACAGAAAATGTTCGACTGCTGCCCTGGCCAGCACATTCTCCAGATCTCTTACCAACTGAGAACGTCTGCTATATGGTCGACGAGCAACTGGCCAGTCACCACTCTTGATGAATTGTGGTATCGTGTTGAAGCTGCGTGGGCAGCTGTACCTGTACAAGCCATCCAAGCTCTGTTTGACTCAATGCCCAGGCTTATCAAGGCCGTTAATACGCCAGAGGTGGTTGTTCTGGGTACTGATTTCTCAGGATCTATGCACCAAAATTGTGTGAAAATATAATCACTTGTCAGTTCTGGTATAATATATTTGTCCATTGAATACCCGTTTATCATCTGCATTTTTTCTAGGTGTAGCAATTTTAATGGCCTGTAATGTAATTCTAAGTTCTTGGAGACTGACGACCTCAGATGTTAAGCCCCATAGTGCTCAGAGCTATTTGATCCATTTGAATACCCCACAGGCTCGTTAACACTGGAGGGTAAGTTTGGTAACGTTTGGTCAAGGTATTCGCGTTGTAACACTTCCCATTTCAGCAACCGTAGCCGAAGCGGGCGCTCCTGAGCCGCGCGGACACCTGCTAGCACGTCCACAAAGCCGGCTGTTGTCCGGACTGCGCGTCGGCTGCCGGCAGGTGGCCGGCCTGCAAAGGGGGAAGAACTGCGCCGCTCCAGGCCCGCCATATTGATCAGCGTGCGTGGCGGGCGCGGCGCTGCGTGGGCGGCAGGGCGCTGACAGCAGGCGAGGGCGGCAAAGTGGCCTGCGAGCGCCGCCCCACCGTCTCTTCCCCCGCAGCGTGCAACACAAACCTATTTGACGAAAAGTGTGCTGGCGGCAAGCGTTTCGTGAGGTGCGTGCAAAGGGCAGAAACGGCGTGCAGCAGAGAGTGTGCGTGCAATACATACCAGTTTATGTTTTCGAGTCCGCAGCGAGCGGCAAGTCATATCCTTTGAAGAAGTAATCGAGCGGTACAATAAAGGCCTAAAATTTGACGCTGTAGTAATTCTCAGTGCGAATGAGCCAGTGAAGTCCCACCAGGTTATGGGCCCATTGCTTTTCACAATATATATAAACAACCTAGTAGATAGTGTCGCAAGTTCCATATGGATTTTCGCGCATGGTGCTGTAGTATACAGAGAAGTTGCAGCATCAGAAAATTGTAGCGAAATGCAGGAAGATCTGCAGCGGATAGGCACTTGGTGCAGGGAGTGGCAACGGACCCTTAACATAGACAAATGTAATGTATTGCGAACACATAGAAAGAAGGATCCTTTATTGTATGATTATATGATAGCGGAACAAACACTGGTAGCAGTTACTTCTGTAAAATATCTGGGAGTATGCGTGCGGAACGATTTGAAGTGGAATGATCATATAAAATTAATTGTTGGTAAGGCGGGTACCAGGTTGAGATTCATTGGGAGAGTCCTTAGAAAATGTAGTCCATCAAGAAGGGAGGTGGCTTACAAAACACTCGTTCGACCGATACTTGAGTATTGCTCATCAGCGTGGTACCCGTGCCAGATCGGGTTGACGGAGGAGATAGAGAAGATCCAAAGAAGAGCGGCGCGTTTCGTCACAGGGTTATTTGGTAAGCGTGATAGCGTTACGGAGATGTTGAGCAAACTCAAGTGGCAGACTCTGCAAGAGAGGCGCTCTGCATCGCGGTGTAGCTTGCTGTCCAGGTTTCGTGAGGGTGCGTTTCTGGATGAGGAATCGAATATATTGCTTCTCCCTACTTATACCTCCCGAGGAGATCACGAACGTAAAATTAGAGAGTTTCGAGCGCGCACGGAGGCTTTCCGGCAGTCGTTCTTCCCTCGAAACATACGCGACTGGAAGAGAAAAGGGAGGTAATGACAGTGGCACATAAAGTGCCCTCCGCCACACACCGTTGGGTGGCTTGCGGAGTATAAATGTAGAGGTAGATGTCGGTAAGTGCGGCCGCAGTGTTGTGAGTCTTATTTCAAGTAACGCTACATTGGGCGACTTGCGTGCCGACAAAGCGATGTTGAGGACAACAGAACACCCAGTCCACAAGCCAAGAAAGTCCCCCACCTGGCCGGGAAACGACCCGGGCTCAATGTATCGTAAGCAATCATATTACCCCTCACCTAAGCAGACGGATGTTCTCATACAGAAACAGGTCGATTAGAACGATGATATGGAGTGAAATAGCAGAATACACTATGTGATCAAAAGTATACGGACACCCCCAAAAACATACGTTTTTCCTTATAGGTGCTTTGTGCTGCCAGCTATTGCGAGGTACTCCATATCAACGACCTCAGTAGACATGAAATAATGTGAGAGAGCAGAATGGGGCGTTCCGCGGAATTCACGGACATTGAACGTACACAGGTGATAGGGTGTACTTGCGTCATACGTCTGTACGTGAGATTTCCACTCTCCTAAACATCCGTAAATCCACTGTTTACGATGTGATAGTAAAGTGGAAACATGAAGGAACACGTACAACAGATAAGCGTACAGGCCGACCTCGTCTGTTGACTGACAGAGACTGCCGATAGTTGAAGAGGGTCGTAATGTGCGATAGGCAGACATATATCCTGACCATCATACAGGAATTCCAAACTGCATCAGGATCCATTCTAACTATCGTATGACAGTTAGGTGGGAGGTGACAAAGCTTGGATTCCTGGTCGAGTGTCTGGCCATAAGCCACACATTACACCAGTAAATGCCAAACATCACCTCGCTTGGTGTAAGGAGCGTAAAGATTGGACGAGTGAACAGTGGAAAAACGTTGTGTAAAGTGACGAATCACGGTACACAATGTGGCGATCCGATGGCGGGGTGTGGGTATTGCGAATGCCAGGTGAACGTCTTCTGGCAGCGTGTGTAGTGTCAACACTAAAATTCGGAGGCGGTGGTACTATGGCGTGGTCATGTTTTTCATGGAAGGGGCTTGCACATCTTGTTGTTTTGCGTAGCACTATCACAGCACAGGCCCAATTGATGTTTTAAGCACCTTCTTGCTTACCACTGTTGAAGAGCAATTCAGGCATTGCGAGTGCGTCTTTGAACACGATCGAGCACCTGTTCATAACGCACAGCCTGTGGCGAAGTGGTTACACGACAATAACATCCCTGTACGGGACTGTCCTGTGCAGAGTCCTGACCTGAATCCTATAGAACACCTTTGGGATGGTTCAAATGGCTCTAACTACTATGGTACTTAACATCTGAGGTCATCAGTCCCCTAGACTAAGAACTACTTAAACCTAACTCACCTAAGGACATCGCACACATCCATGCCTGAGGCAGAATTCGAACCTGCGACCCTAGCAAGCTCACGGTTCCGGACTGAAGCGCCTAGAACCGCTCGGCCATAGCGGCCGGCCCTTTGTAATGTTTTGGAACGCCGGCTTCGTGCCAGGCCTCACCGACCGACGTCGATACCCCTCCTCAGTGCAGCACTCCGTGAAGAATGGGCTGCCATTCCCCAAGAAACATTCCAGCACCTGATTGAACGTATTTCTGCGAGGGAGGAAGCTGTAATCTGAGCTAAAGGTGTAAATATTGAATAGCAGCATTACCGATGGAGGCCGCTACGAACTTGTAAGTCATTTTCAGCCAGGTGTCCTGATACTTTTGGTCACACAATGTATCTTAATATTTTATTTGTGTCATTCTGTTCTGACTAAAGTAATTCAAAAACGTCTCTGGTACATTTCGTGCCACTAGTGAAGTTAAATGCATTTTATTTTTTAAATTGTGTGACAATACTTATTTATTATTTTTTTAAAATAAAGATGTTGTACTCAATTTTACTTACGTCAAGGTAGTCATAAATGTCTCCTCTGGCGATATAGCTGAATAGAAATTGCTGTATTGTACTCTCAACCGTGCATCGACCATTTTCAAAAAGTAATCAAATGCGGATGCAGACACTCACTTGCATTCGTGGAATTTATTAGGATCTGATCGTAAAATCTCAGGCAATGTATTAAACTCGGCGAACAATACTCTTTGTTTTGGAGAAAATTTAATAACCAATATCGCATTCAGTATATTGGGTTCAACAGTTAAAGACTTTCATCCTTTTCTTGTAAAAAACTTGTTATGCGTCTTTTTCTATTATGAATGTATCACACAAGCCACGATGATATTCTGGTGGATATTACGTAACATCATTCAGCTGAACTCAGCAATTCAAAGAATGTATACTTCAAAGAATGTGGATCCACGATATAAACTGCTGGCCATTAAAACTGCTACACCACAAAGATGACGTGCTACAGACGCGAAATTTAACCGAATGATTAGCTTTTCAGAGCATTCACAAAAGATTGGCGCCGATGGCGACACCTAAAACGTGCTGACATGAGGAAAGTTTTAAACCGATTTCCCATACACAAAGAGCAGTTGATTGGCGTTGCCTGGTGAAACGTTGTTGTGATGCATCCTGTAAGGAGGAAAATGCGTACCATCACGTTTCCGACTTTGACAAAGGTCGGATTATAACCTATCGCGATTGCGGTTTATCGTATCGCGACATTGCTGTAGAGGGTAGAGCCACGGGTCGTAACACATCTGAAATGTAACTTGCACTGTTCAAAGTGCCGTCAATGCTAACAAGAGGTGACCGAGACGTGTACACGCGTCCAACGTGCGTTCACCGCGAAGTCACCAAACACGGATGCGACCATCATCATGCTGTAAACAGAACCTGAATTCATCCGATAAAATGGCGTTTTGCCATTCGTGCACCCAGGTTCACCAGGTACACCATTGCAGGCGCTCCTGTCTGTGATGCACCGTCAAGGGTAACCGCAGCCATGGTCTCCGAGCTGATAGTCCATGCTGCTGGGAACGTCGTCCAACTGTTCGCGCAGATGGTTGTTGTCTGGCAAACGTCCCCATCTGTTGACGCAGGGATCGAGACGTGGCTGCACGATCCGTTAAAGCCATGCGGATAAGATGCCTGTCATCTCGACTGTTAGTGATACGAGGCCGTTGGAATCCAGCACGGCGTTCCGTATTACCCTCCTGAACCCACCAATTCCATATTCTGCTAACAGTCATGGGATCTCGGCCAACGCGAGCAGCAATGTTGCGATACGATAAACCGCAATCGCGATGGGCTACAATCCGACCTTTATCAAAGTCGGAAAAGTGATGGTACTCATTTCTCCTCCTTATACGGGGAATCACAACAACGTTTCACCAGGCAACGCCGTTCAACTGCTGTTTGCGTATGAGAAATCGGTTGGAGACTTCCCTCATGTCAGCACGTTGTAGGTGTCGCCACCGGCGCCAACCTTGTGTGAATGCTCTGAAAAGCTAATCATCTACATATCACAGCATCTTCTTCCTGGCGGTTAAATTTCGCGTCTGTAGCACGTCATATCCGTGGTGTAGCAATTTTGATGGCCAGTAGTGTATGTGGGTTTACTTATCATGACGGACGGTCATTGTAGAGGATTGTGACGAAAAATAAGAGGACCACGCTGTAAAAGTCACTGGAGACAGAATTCCAGAACCACTCACCAGCGATGCAATTGCCCGTAACATGGCTACGTTATACCGAAGCCGTAACACCTGGACAGTGCAATAATGGAAGAAAGTCAGTTCTGTTACTGGAATAGGAACCCGTGTTACTTCTAGTAGTTAGATATGTCGCCAGATAACATCTCGGTTATCTCAGATACACCTACACGTTTGTGACCTTCGCCGCTATCGCTACGGTATACCAGGCAGAGCGCCGATGCCGGCCCGTGCAGCACAAAGAGACCCCCATTGGCGTTTAGCAACCCGCGTCACGTCACATCACATCACGTCACGTCAGTTCTTGTCACGCCGCGTCAGGCGACGTCAGCAGATGACACCGATGGTCATTAGCACGCCGTCACTCGGGCTGTCAGCGGCGCATCCCGCAGCCATTACTCCCACTCGCGCTTTTTAATCAGCTTGTTTACTTGCTCCGCCTCTACGCTGTCACTGAAGTTCGATGAAGCGTGCGGCGGTACGGGCGTGAAAAATTATTCCTCCCATCTTCCGTCACCGGCCTTGTCAGCCCCGGAGGTTACTCAAAGAACTGAAACCTGAACTTCTGTGTGCAGGACAATATTTCACGTCTTTTGCGCCAAAGGTTTCGTAGTATCACAGAATTATTGACACTGACACTAAAATTCCTTCCGCTCATCCAAACCACCGGTAATGATAAATTTTGTTACGATTCGTAAAGCAGTATATTGTTATGAAATTAGTTAATTTATGTTTTAATGCACTTGACTTTTAATTTATTTAATTTTTTATAAGCATTTATTTTGGAATGATGTAGCTAATCCAAGTTTAATAACTTCTGAAAACATTACTGGAAAGTATCATAGAGCTAAAGATAATTAAAATATTGATGATAAATTTTGTTACGGTTCGTAAAACAGTATATTGTTATGAAATTAGTTAATTTATGTTTTAATGTAATTGAATTTTAATTTATTAAATTTTTTTCGTAAATATTTATTCTGCAGTGATGCAGCTGATCCAAATTAAATAATCTTTGAAAACGTTACTGGAAAGTATCAGAGAGCTGAAGATAATTAAAATATTGATGAGTCTTGATAGAAGGTTTATTAAAAATTAATAATTGCATGTCTAAATGGTAACCTGTACAAATTTTGTGTCCTTTGGAAGTCAGATACGGAAGCTGGAGAGGTCTGGAGACATTGAATAAGAGTCTCTAACCGTTTCTTCGACCAACCTGTCGTCTTCTAAAGTTGTGTTCCCAATGCAGAAGATGGCTCGCCGGTCGTGGAATCTTCTTCGGCGGAGGCTGCTATGCTGCCATCTCGAACCTGTGATTGTGCTTTTTATGGGATGCCACTTGCCCAGGTTTGTGTCTGTATCTACAGAGGGCAACATCTGTAGTTCTGACGGAGATAGTAGGCGACACTTCTCATTAATGTATCCTGTTTGGTTATTACTTAAATATTCAAAAAATTTTGCACTGTCTTTTACAACACTCGACATAGCTTTCTTAATTTTACGGTAACTTTTCCATCCAACTTCAGATATAGAATACGACGTGTTCGTCCCTCCAGAACGACCAAAACAGAGTGAGTAGCGCAGCCGAAGTACTTCGTCTCCCAGGCGCGCCAAAGCGACCCGAAGGTGTCCGAAGCACTTCTGTTGCAATATCGTTAATCTTGTGTTTCTCAAGACTAGTGAAATTTAATAAACAAAAACGGTAAACTCGTAGCGTAGCCATGAAAGACTGTCATACTAAAACCTGGCTTAAACACAAAGAAAAGCGTATAAACAATTAATAAGAGAAGTTAGGCGTTTTGACGTCTAGCACCCGAATGTACCGACCAATCAGAAGCAAGTTCAGCACGATTGGCGGACTTTCCTAAAGAACTGGTACATACTGTACCATCTGTCGCTTGTACTTCGCTCCACTTGCGTACCATATGCTACTTCGCGTGTATCAATCTGAATCAAGGCGAGCTTCTGGCAAAATAAAATACTGGTGGCCACAGCCAGGAATATCACACCTGTTTCGATTTCATCAAAAATCATCTTCAGACCATGTCTCTGAAACAAACAGTATTCTTTAAAGGGAAAGAGGCTTCCAAATGACCCACTTCATTTACATAATAAATATGGATAGAGAAACTTAATAAAATAAAGAGTTTCTGTAACATCGATTGCGAACGGAGGCGACGGCTTTTCGTTGTTTTGATTCAAGGTTTGTTCCTATGACTAGTAAACTGGCATTGCCACACAGTTCATACATCAAAACAATATGAATTTCAGGAAGCCGCGCTGCCGTTATTCTTTGCTTCTTAACAGTAAGTACAGTTAATTCTTTCATTTCGTTGAAAAAATGTTTGATGAAAAGACAGTGATGACATCTCCGCTGAGAAGAATGTAATATTAACGAGAATAAACTGCCGGAAGAAATTTGACTTCGTCAAGGACTCTCTTCGATCACACCAGGGTATAGTACGTGCACAATGACGGGTCGTAGAATTAGTGGTTCTTTTGTCACGGTCATCGGAAGTCAGATGGCGCTCAGGAAGCCTGCCTATGCGCCATGTTTTGATTCTGCATGCAGTAACTGCACTGAGTTTACGTGCACAGTAATTACAACATTAATTTTACATCTAAATCTACATGTACATATATACTCCGCTAGCCACCAAGTGATGTGTGGCGGAGGGCACAATTCGCGCCAAAATCTTATTCCCCCCCTCTGTTCCACTCGCGGATCGTGCGAGGGAAAAACGACTGTCTGAACGCCTGAGGACGAGCTCTTACTTCCCTTATCTTTGAATTGTGATCATTACGTGACTTGAAAGTTGGTGGTAATAGTATATGCTCTACATCCTCGACGAAGATTGGATTTCGGAATTTAGTGAGCAGCCCCTGATGTATAGCCCGTCGTCTACCTGCAAGTGTGTCCCACTTCAAACTTTCTGCGACATTTGTAACGCTCTCGCGATGGCTAAATGTATCAGTCACGAATCTTGCCGCTCTTCTTTGGACCTTCTCAATCTCATGAATCAGACCCAACTGGCAAGGGTCCCATACAGACGAACAATACTGCAAGATTGGACGAACTAACGTATTGTAAGCTTATTCCTTTATTGAAGGACTGCATCGCTTCGGGATTCTACCAATAAACCGCAATCTAGAGTTCACCTTACCCGTTACTTGTATAATCTGATCATTCCATTTGAGATCATTTCGAATAGTCACACCCAGATACTTGACTGATGTTTCCGCTTCCAAAGACTGGGCATTTATTTTGTACTCGTACGTTAATGGGGATTTTCGCTTTGTTATACGCAGTAGGTTACACTCACAAATATTGAGAGATAACTACCAGTCATTACACCAAGCATTTATTTCCTGCAAATACTCATTCATTTGTTCACAACTTTCGTGTGATACTACTTTCCTGTAGACTACAGCATCATCGGCAAACAGTCTAAGGACGATGTCAATACCATCAACCACATCGTTTATGTAAATCGTAAAAAGCAGAGGACCTATCACGCTGCCCTGGGCACACCTGAAGTTGATCTTGTTTCTGTTGAAGTTACCCCATTCAGGACGACATACTGCTCCCAGTCTGTTAGGAAACTTTCTATCCAACCGCATATGTCATTGGATAGACCGTAAGAGCGTACTTTTTGTAGCAAGCGACAGTGCTGAACTGAGTCGAACGCCTTTCAAAAGTCGAGAAATATGGCATCAACCTGGGAGCCGGTATCTAGAGCCTGTTGTATATCATACACAAAGAAGGACAGCTATGTCTCGCATGACCGCTGTTTCCTGAAACCGTGCTGGTTTCGGCAGATGAGCTTCTCAGAGTCTAGAAAGGTCATTATGTCGGAACACAAAATATGTTCCATGATTCTACAACAAATCAATTTTAGGGTACAGCGAAGCCACACCGACGACTATGTATTTCTATTGAACAGTTTCGGCCAATTGGATGGAGTAGCACTCTGGGCTTGAGGGAAGCTTGGATGGACGTATCGGTGGACTATCGCACATGTTGGGCGCAATGCCTCGCTGATGGGTCGTTGTTTCAGCACTGGTCTCTGGAACATTCTTACCTCGTAGACCAGGTTCTGGACGTCCACGTAGTGTAGACGTGCGTCAAGATCGGAGCATTTTGCGAGCAGCCGTGGCCGACTGGATATCATTAGAGACAATTGGAAGCCATCTCTTTGCAGCGACATTAAGATCACGTGTGTCTCTGGCCAGACTACCACGGACAGCGCTACATCGCCAAGCATATCAGAGGTCGTGAAAGAGTCAAGTACAGAGTGGAATGGCAGTCTGTCGTCTTCACTGGTAGAGTAGGTTCTGTGTATCTGCTTGTGATGGACGTACACGTGTACACATGATGAAATTCCTATTCCATACTGCTTTCGACCACGTCGCACAGGTAACACTTCAGGCTTCATGCGGGGGAGCCATCAGTATCAACTCGCGGACTCGAAGTCACATGTGGTGGTTCTGCACTGTAAAGTAAACAGCACTCACTACATTTCACTACCTGTGTCACTGCCATTTCTTCGACAAATGGTGATGTGCTATTTCAGCAGGACAATGCACTTCCACGTGGGGCTGCTGCGACGCAGCGTGCTGTTCGTGGTGTAACAACAACTGCCGTGCCAGCAAGATCAACAGCTCTCCCGCCAAACTGAACACATGTGGGAAATAGTGAAGTGCGAAATTACTCGTTCTCACGGGCCTGTTTAGCGATACGCCCGCTAAACCCGCTGGGCAGAACAGGTAATAGGATTGTGGAAAGGGTCAAAGGTTGAGGCCAGTTTCTCTGATCAGTGATTTATTTTCAAAGAATATTCATAAGATTTTATTTTATTAACTAGCGATTCATCAAGAACATTAACACATTTAAACACACAATGTAGGCGTGGAAGTAGTTGCCAGGGAGTAACTGATGAAATCATAACCAAATTTCTTTCAACAAATGGCAATTTTATTCACTTTACTTGTGCCTAAAAGCATTTTTTAAAAGAAACAGATGTAAAATTATAATCAGAAAGCACCCTCTAAATATCGAGTTACAATTTATTCAGAGACAGAAAGAAAAAAATTTTGACTGTATGAGCTTTCGGGCAGAGAATCTCCTTTTTGACACTGCCGTAGTTGCGACCTCTCACAAAAGCCTCTGAAAGACTACAGTGGTGCAAGTCTGCAACACACCAGATTACTTTAAACTAAAAGTTTTAACAATTTATACAAACACACAAACTATGTATCCCCGTAGGAGGGATGAAAATGGTACAAAACACTAAAAATTAAAATATTAACTTTGCCACTGAAGGTGCAACTTGATTTTACCGTCTAAGAAAGTCTTAAGGTGAATGGGTGGCTACTTTATATACTAAAATGACCATTTAAATAAAAGCCCATGAAATGCAATCTTATACAAAATTCTACAGCGTTGGCCAAACAAGTTACGATGCTCTACAGTACATAGATACCGCATCTCAAGATGATAGGCAAGATAAAAACATGTTTCAGGAATTAGGCCGTTACATTCCAACCCATAAATTCGTTAACACACCAAATCCGACAAACATGACAGAGGCAGCTCCGAACGACATACAGACACTAACTGCCTAACAAATGCGGACGAGAGACAGACGAACAAGCTGGGGACGAGAGACTGACCAAGAAAACAAGTAAAATTGAACAAGAGTAAATCACACAACATATCACCAATCACTTAACTTCTAATAAACTGCGATTTCTCTAGAAGACCTGGCGCAGTACTCCCAAATCGTTCTCCGGAACCGTTCGCCGCCAGCCGCTTCAACGGACGCAGGAAGGCGCGCCGATCTTCCGTCTCACGACGTCGCAGCTCACACCAGCCAGACCGATGTCGTGGGTTGACTCCTGTTGCTCTCGTGCCGACCGCGCAGCCACTACGCCTCGCTATACGGTGCGGCCCACTGGACTCACGTGGCGACCTCACATGCGCCGACACTCGAGACAAACATGTCATCTTGCGTCTCGGTGCGCGATCGATAGATAAATAGAGAAACGTATCACGGCTTCGCGGAAAGCCTTAAGGCTAAGCAGATAGAACATACATATGCAAGGTGCAATACCAATGTCTGAAGGCTACAATTCAGTTTCAAAATTTTAAAATATATTACCATAATCCTTTAAAGGCAGAAGGCAGCGATGTTTAAGTTGGAACGATAAATTTAAAAATTAATTTTGCAAAATTTTTAATAAAATAAAAAATAACCATAAGCCTTAAATTTTAAGTAGCTGAAAACAGATAATTAAACACCGGTGGCACTCAGAAGTCTCCAGGGAGGTCGGTCTGCCCTCGTTCACTTAGGCGAGACAGGTGGTGAGCCCAACTACACTTGATCCGTCGGAACCCAACCAGGCGACAGTCACGAACAGACTGACAAATCGCTTGCTTACCACGAAAGAGTAATTCAGACCAAAAGTTACGATCTTCACTATCCACAATCAAATACACTCCTGGAAATGGAAAAAAGAACACATTGACACCGGTGTGTCATACCCACCATACTTACTTCGGACACTGCGAGAGGGCTGTACAAGCAATGATCACACGCACGGTACAGCGGACACACCAGGAACCGCGGTGTTGGCCGTCGAATGGCGCTAGCTGCGCAGCATTTGTGCACCGCCGCCGTCAGTGTCAGCCAGTTTGTCGTGGCATACGGAGCTCCATCGCAGTCTTTAACACTGGTAGCATGCCGCGACAACGTGGACGTGAACCGTATGTGCAGTTGACGGACTTTGAGCTAGGGCGTATAGTGGGCAAGTGGGAGGCCGGGTGGACGTACCGCCAAATTGCTCAACACGTGGGGCGTGAGGTTTCCACAGTACATCGATGTTGTCGCCACTGGTCGGCGGAAGGTGCGCGTGCCCGTCGACCTGGGACCGGACCGCAGCGACGCACGGATGCTCGCCAAGACCGTAGGATCCTACGCAGTGCCGTAGGGGACCGCACCGCCACTTCCCAGCAAATTAGGGACACTGTTGCTCCTGGGGTATCGGCGAGGACCATTCGCAACCGTCTCCATGAAGCTGGGCTACGGTCCCGCACACCGTTAGGCCGTCTTCCGCTCACGCCCCAACATCGTGCAGCCCGCCTCCAGTGGTGTCGCGACAGGCGTGAATGGAGGGACGAATGGAGACGTGTCGTCTTCAGCGATGAGAGTCGCTTCTGCCTTGGTGCCAATGATGGTCGTATGCGTGTTTGGCGCCGTGCAGGTGAGCGCCACAATCAGGACTGCATACGACCGAGGAACACAGGGCCAACACCCGGCATCATGGTGTGGGGAGCGATCTCCTACACTGGCCGTACACCTCTGGTGATCGTCGAGGGGACACTGAATAGTGCACGGTACATCCAAACCGTCATCGAACCCATCGTTCTACGATTCCTAGACCGGCAAGGGAACTTGCTGTTCCAACAGGACAATGCACGTCCGCATGTATCCCGTGCCACCCAACGTGCTGTAGAAGGTGTAAGTCAACTACCCTGGCCAGCAAGATCTCCGGATCTGTCCCCCATTGAGCATGTTTGGGACTGGATGAAGCGTCATCTCACGCGGTCTGCACGTCGAGCACGAACGCTGGTTCAACTGAGGCGCCAGGTGGAAATGGCATGGCAAGCCGTTCCACAGGACTACATCCAGCATATGTACGATCGTCTCCATGGGAGAATAGCAGCCTGCATTGCTGCGAAAGGTGGATGTACACTGTACTAGTGCCGACATTGTGCATGCTCTGTTGCCTGTGTCTATGTGCCTGTGGTTCTGTCAGTGTGATCATGTGATGTATCTGAGCCCAGGAATGTGTCAATAAAGTTTCCCCTTCCTGGGACAATGAATTCACGGTGTTCTTATTTCAATTTCCAGGAGTGTAGATGACGCTGTAATCCACAAATGTCAAGTGTGGCGGTTTTTGCAATTAACTACCGACGCATTTGATTCTTCATTCCATTTACGATGTAAAGGGAAACCTTTGTCAAATACATCACAATCAAATACATGTGTGGACTAAGCTGCCTCAGAGTGCCGACAACGTCAAAAATAGTGGTCACTAAAAATAAGGACAACTACATACACAACCTGAAAACACTTGCACAAAGACCTGAATGATACCCAACAGTAACTAAACACACACGAAAACAAATCGGGAGTCGAAGCACACAAACACACAACCGACTCTTGAACGATCGGCGAGCCCAAACGCGTCGTCCGGTAGGGCGACCGACCAACGATCCACCAAGACCGTGGCCCGGCTCAGATGATGCGTGGCGGCAACGGTCGGGCGAGCCATGTCGATGCAGGCCTCACTGCTGCTCCAACCCGACTGCCCTAGTGCCACATTGCAACTCCGACTGGCAGGTTCGGACTGCACTCCAGACGCGTTCCAACAGACTGGCAGTCCCGAACTCGCCACGAATACCCGACGCGAACTGGCGATCCGAACTGGCAGACGACAGACACCGACCGGGAAGTAATAGCAGTCCAGCAAAGATACTAAGAGAGGGGATATATCGGTACGCGCTTGTAAAGCCGCTCATGGTCAGGCAAAGCATCAACTCAGTGACAGTAGTAATTTAAATGAACTTAGTGAGGTGGAAGTACGTTAAAAACAGGGTGTAAAATACGTTATGGCGGGAACACGAGCCTCGCACAGCTCACTTAGTCTGTCACAGAATACCATTCGGCACCTTTAACATCGCTTGCAAGCGAGAAAACACGCTAAGTTTGATCCACTGGGTACTGATGCGTCTGCTCGAGCACTCTATACCACAGTGTGGGTTTCATTTGGTTTTGTTATCCTAGACTTCTACACTGATGACCTATCTGTCACCTCACTTGTCGATAAAATGATCTTGTCCCTGAGGGTGATGCATAATATTCTGGCCATGTATGTTTACACATCACAGAAAAAAGCGAGGACTGCATTTTATACCACAGCAAAAACTCGCACAACTTTTTTACCTTGTTAGTTGCCTTTTTGTGAAAAAGGTTGAGGAACCCATCAAAAACGTACTAATAAAGAAAAATTTCTGTTTCACCTACAGATACCATTGTCGAAGGGTAGTGGGCAGCACAGCAGCTACAGCTACACTCCAGAACTCACCTTACAACATGTGTTTCAGGGTACTTCTAGTATCAATACAATTTCCGCCTTCCTTGTAGGCAATGTTTTGTAGAAATGAGAGCTCCCGGTAAGTCTCCTCATGAGCTGAGCTATGTATTGTTCGTCGTGGTCACTCCCCGAGAAATATGTGGGAGGAAGTTCGTTGGTGAAATTTCAACAATGAACATCTGGGTGATATACAGCGGTCCTCGTTAAAAGAGATCGCTGGGCAGCATCTCCTTAGCGGCCTCGCTCTTACGTAACGAACGTGTAACGGAAAATGACGTTTTTAGGTCTTCTCTATCTGTTCTGTTTATCGAACTTCGTATACGTCACAAAATGATGAGCAACACTCAAGAATCTCCCGAACAAAAGTGTTGTAAGCCACATCTTCCACGGATAAATTACACCAGCTGAAAAATGTTCCTGGTCGAGAGCAAAAAAAGGCGAATATGCTCCTTTTTAAAAGACTCAGAGAGAAGTAGGGAACCAACGGTCTCAATCCACATTACGACTTGCTCATCCAAAATTTTGGCATGTAATCATACTTGCACTCTTAACACAGAATATTTTGAATCATTATACCCTTCTCAGTTTTTGTGGTGAAGTCTTCATTCTCCAGTATCTTCCTCTTACTGCCACTATCTCTATATGTCTCTTTCCTATTGCTCCTTTTTCTCCCACCGACACATTCTCCTGTCTTCACCCTTTTTTCTCTCTGTTTCTTACCACTGGCTCCAACTCTGCCACTTTCACTGTCTCTCTGTTTCACTACCAATGTATCTGTCACCCCCCTTTTTCCTTTCCCATTGTTTCTGTCTCCTGATTTCTCGCTCACTCTCTTTTACTTTCTCTTCAGCCACCTTTGTCTCCTATCGACATAAGCTCTTTCGAATGGTTCGCTCAGTGGAAATTGGATAAATTATTTCGTGGTGAAGTTCGCTGGTTGTGAGAGGGAAGGGGCCAACGGATCGCCCCCCCCCCCCCCCCCCCAACTAGTCTCTCTTTCGCTCCTACTGATACTACCTCCATTTATCTCTCTCTTTCTCTTTTACCGCCACTGTCTGTCGCTGACCATTACTATCTTCCTTCTCTTTGGCTTCCACTGCAATTGTTTTTATCCACCTCGCTTTCTCTTTCAATGCCACTTTCTCGTTCCCGTCTCATTGTGTCCTCTCTCTCTTTGTCTCCAACTGCCACAGTCTCCTCGCTTACTGCTACCAGGACTATTACCGTGCCATATATATATATATATATATATATATATATATATATATATATATATATATATATATATATATATATATGCGCACTGTGAATAACAACAACAAGAAAATATATAAAAGACTTTAAGACAATAATAATGAATTACTTATTACAGTAATATATTTTAATCTAGTAATGTCAATTCATTTATTTCAGTGAATATCACTGAGGCATGTGTGCTTTAAATCGATATCTGCAGCTCATTAAATTTCTCGTCCTTATCATAGCGACGGATTCACCGGCATCCCACCAGAGGTAATGTAGCTGCTAGACGAGCGTATTTAACTTATGGGATCTCTGCTAGAAGAGTTTTGCTTCTTGTTCGGTGTGGTAACGAGCGTTGTTCACCGAGGACGGAGATCGTGTTCATCACGTTATGGATGGTGAAACGTGTGCCAGCGACATTCGAAGAATTGCTGCTTCCCGCTGCTTGAGGTCATGAGTTTGTGTCTTCAGCGTTGGCACATTTCCATTTTCTGCAGCTTCGGTTTGTGGATGCTTGCATTTTCTATACAGCCACAGACCGGCGTGGAAGGAAAATGGCAAGCATCTTTTTTTTAAAAGTGTGATAGAAGTACTGGTTGTGATTTTCGAAATTCTTGTTCCTTTGTGTGAGCGCTTCTTGTATAAATCTAGGTTGGGTCCTCAAGTTTAACACTGTCTACCTTTGTTTAGTGACTGTTATATTTTAAGCTTTTGTACGACCATCTTTTAGCAGGACGTCTCTGGGACGACGGCTTTTTACTATCGCGACAAAAAAGAAAAACACCTGCAGCCGTCCTTAATATTTTATTTTATTTTGTCGCTACCATCTTCGCCGCTTCATACGTAAAACATTAAAGATAGCATTATCAACTTATTGGACAAGTTACATAGAAGCAGATTAAAGCAGAATGAGAACAGAGGCAAGACTCTACAAATGGATTTACACCGAACATTTTGACAGAAAGAACAGATACATCCATTATCACATATCTAAAATGTACCATCACGAATTCCCACTCAATACATACTCAATTATACTATCTATTAAAACTTCTTTAAATTCTATTCACGATTTTCATTTGACAGTCGGACAAGCATTATCTGCACAACCTTGAAATAAGTTACTGTAAGACAAAATAACTGTAAAAGATGATTATTGGAAGGAAACAATACCTCACTAGGAAGTAAAAAGAAGGAACATGACCTATGTGTCGTGTAAAAGTATCAAATGCTTATGTGTATACAAATTAGGGGCATACACTATGTCATATCTATAACAAGAACATCCGAGACATGGTATAAACCGAATTTAGGACCCACATACATAGAACGTATGAGAGACACCCACAAGGAAACTATTCATGATGCAAACATTCATATGCGAATGCATCATATATCGAGTATTGTTATGAAACAATCACACACAGGGATATTAAGTAGCCCACAAGGATGACAGCAGCCAGAACGACTTACTGTATAGCACACTGCTCCAAAACTACTCTTGTGTGTTAAATTTAATTGATCACGAAGAACTAATTGAAAAATGAAATATATAGTTATGAATAAATGCATTGTAACTAGTACACACTTCCGTCTTTCGATGTCATTAAAACCAAAAGCCAATCCATGCCAGCAATTAGAAAAATTTCCAGTCATTCAAATCGTGTCAAAGGTAAGCCATATCACTAATTGACCAGCGTTGAGGCCACATACCATGCTCATAATTAAATTACTATCACCTTTTCCACTGTAGAAAAAAAAAACCTGTTCGTTCAACTAACGCCAAAGTGAAGGAAAGGATGGTTTTTATTACTTTAATAAAAAACATTCATCTGCGTCCCGTGTATAAAAACTGAGATTATTCTTAATTTCTCTGCAGTTCAAATATACAAGTGTAAATAGCTATAAAAACATTGAATAATTTGAAATATTTCGCCCGCATCTCGTGGTCGTGCGGTAGCGTTCTCGCTTCCCACGACCGGGTTCCCGGGTTCGATTCCCGGCGGTTCAGGGATTTTCTCTGCCTCGTGATGGCTGGGTGTTGTGTGATGACCTTAGGTTAGTTAGGTTTAAGTAGTTATAAGTTCTAGGGGACTGATGACCATAGATGTTATGTCCCATAGTGCTCAGAGCCATTTGAACCATTTTTTAAAAATATTTCACCTTGGAAACAACACACCAAAAGAGTATTTGAGACGAAACTGGTGCCGTAATACCATTATTGTTAATGTTAATTACCGCGCTGTAGCCTTGTTCATTGGAAAAGCTATGTTTTATGCTAATCTATATTCTCTAGAACTGGCTATTCCTTATCTTCTTAAAATGCGACACACCGTGTTAATCTTCGTTTTCTATATTTGGCCTGCGTTTATTGGTAATTTTAACTCAAATGTGCAGTAATTATCGTACTGTTAGTATTTAATGCGTGTGGCGTCAATTTAGTTTAATACTCCTCGCAGTATCTGTTTATCAAACAGAAGATACCAGTAAACTGATTTAACTTATTATATGCTGTGTTATACGAAGTTAGTTCATTTCAGAGCACTTGGTCTAATTAGGAGAAAATGATTTCAGTTAACTTATACATGAACAGTATCTGTTATACGAGGAAGAGCCAGTAAACTTTATTTCAAGTCTGGTGGTCGATCGATTGATTATCTCCGCATGAGCAAGCCGTGCCACACTAACGATGTTTATTGCGGGGAGATCTTACTTGTATCTGTTTTTCTCGTCGGGTAATTTTCATGAGCGCCATGGAAACTCTCTTCCAAAGTTCTAACAAGAAAAAGAAAATAGAATGACTGTCTCCTGCTAGTTCAAACCTGCTGGGAAACAAGTTCCTGAAACATAGGATCCAGACTGCCTATTTTGTGGCGAGGCATTATTCAAAAACGCAAAATCTGGATAACTTGGGTTCTATGTGCCATGTGTCTGCAATGGGCCAATATGTTGTACAGTGGATGTGAGACTGAAGTGTTCATTTGCGAGTTTTGAACATGAAGAACTTAAAAAAATGGGTTGTAATTGTGGTTTATAACTCATAAAAACAACTTTACAATAAATTTGCATCGTAATTTGTGTTTTTCTTCCAGGTAAAGTCAATTACAATTTAATAATTTCGTTAATAAAAATTTAAATTTGCAATGTTTGTTTCATATAACCACCTCATTTCAAAATTCTCGCAACTTACAGTAAAATTAAAAAATCTGCTGTATTTATTGGACATGTTCATTTTTTATCTCAATTATTATTGAGCCTTTGTAATGATATGTGAAATAACTCACGTGACATATTTGATGGAACAGCCACATTTTATTTTCAGTATTTTGCTTTAGATGAAAGGAGGAGCTGTGTGAAAGAGAGTTGCCCTGTAAGAGGACTATCCCGGACAGCAGCTTCCTATGTCGCCGATTTCTGATAGCATGTCTCAGTTTGGTAGTGTTTGCCAGTGCAAGTCAGTTGCAAGTCCAAAGGTCGCGGGATCGAATCCTGATCGCACGGACTATGCGTTTTTCAATCTTCTTTTAACTCTAACGAATACATCACACTTATTCACCGGTTCACATGCCACCACGCACGTGGAATCTGGGAACGGACTCAACAAAAACTCGCATCACTACTGCGTATGGCACTATGGTATGTTAAGCTACAAGAAGTTGTGGCAGCAGACCAATGGCTATCGGTGCATTTCGTACGCTGCGAGATAACATCAAACACACCGAGTTTAATGGAATTTAAGTTTAAACTGACAAAATTACACCACTAACCCCAGAGCAATTGAAATTATCAGAACAATTTTGCAAACTATGCAAGAGCATGATATCCCTGCATCAAAGGTCATAAGGCTAGTTTATAGACTGCTGAATTCGCTCCTTTCACTAGAATTAAGATCAATACTTTCTCGAATTATTTTACTTGTATCTTAAATGCGTCTAACAGTCTCGAAGTAGGATACAGGTTTTCAAAAGAAAATACGGTATGACGAAAGAGAAGAAATTTCTATATTAGAAGGAAATTATCTTTCTGTAATTTTGCTGGGGGAGAAACAAGAGCCACTGTTACCACAGACGAGGATTTAGACGAAGTATCAGAATTAATTCCATATGTTAAGAAGTATACATTTAATTTCTAGAAGGTCGAAGGACCTAAAAGATTTCAGAAGAAGGAGAAATTAATTTTAAGGACGAAGGAATACACAACGATGAAAACGGACTTAACTCTATTACTACTTTTGTTTTTCACTGTCACGAAATGAAATATTTTCCTTATTTACTTCACAAGTAATAAGAAATATAACTGAAATAAATAATTATAAAAATAACCCGCGCATCAAATGAAACAGTTATCTTAATTACTTCTTACATTTTCCAGGAGAAAAGATTGCTTTTTAATGATGTAGAGATTGAATAGAAACGACAGGGAGCTGAGATTCCACGTTAAACTCTGTGTCCCCTTTGACCCATTTGCATAACTGGGGCAGGGTAGGGATCTTCAAGTCGCAAAATGGTGTCCAATTGAAAGATTCCCACTAGCCCTTTGAGCCACACTAAATTATTATTATCAATACATTTCATAATATTTTGTCTAGATGAAATCCAGCTACAGTTTCTTAATCCTGTGACCAAAATGAATTATTTGATGTATGTCATGATAACATTCAGTTAAATTTTTATTTCGGTATTTTTTACTGGTTTTTGTACTTGTACGTGTTTATTACTTTGCGTCTGAATCAGCCGGGTCCAATCAAAACATTATAAACACAATCTGCATGCGACCAGAAGCAATTCGTGTGGGATTTACAATGTCATTTGGGTGCACTGTACTATCTGATTTACTGATAGGTAATTGTGAGACAAGTTGTAGTTCTAAAGTAGGACTTGTCCGACGCCATGGGAATGACGTTATTAGCAGCTTGAAGAAAACTGGGGGGAGGGGTATAGTTACTTTTTGTCAGTAGCAGTTTGGTGGGCAATTGTTGTGGTGAGAGTATTAGCAGGCGCTTTAGCAGACGACAGATGTGCTTATATTTACAAGATGGTGCTGCATCGTTTCTGCTTGGACTGAACGTAAAAGCACTGTACTTCAGTCGTTCAATGTATCGATCTCATGTTAGTTATGAACAGAACAGTATTAAACTAAGGGTATTCGAAATATTTGTTTTTTATTTGTAACGCAAAAGAACACACATACATATGAAACCTTAGACCAGCAGTCCCCGAAATCAAATGACTGACAGACAAGTGCATCCACGGGAGTTGTGCATTTGTGAATCTGCCTTGTTAGTGTGGGCTTAATTTAATACCATTTAGAGTAAAGAATAAACCAAACAGAACTTTTCTTATTATTACAGAAATTTATTTCCCCAGATCGCATAAAAATATACAATGATCAACAGATTCAGCGAAATCAAATGGCCATCTTCAGATCATTTGTATAGACAAAATTTTTTACAGGTCCAATCCAATTCGTCAACTACTCATATTAATTGCACACAATTGTAATTTAAATACAGGAACAATTATGGAAAATCCTAAAATCAAACCAACATAAAACGTTTACAAATCCAAAGTAACTATACCTCATAGAGAAGATATTCCATAGCACCGACTTTCGTCACACAATAAGAGAATAGCTGTGCATCAGTTCACAATAATCACGAAGAAAATACATAAGACGTGTATAAAATCTTTCATACTGAGTCCTTGTTGGCATCTGATAGGAAACGTATGAGGCAAACAGCGGAATGCATTGTGTTTTGAGGTGCCACGAGATGATAGAAGTCTTTTACAATACTACATCTTCGAAAGAGAACATAAAGAATTTTATATTTTATATTCTTTGTAAAAATAAAAATTCATAAAAGTACAAGGATTATGTACCTGGTTTTACAAAAACATAGGTAAAAAAAATATTACAAAATATTTTTACTGTATCTTACAACAGTGTTATGGTCATTGTTACCAGATACATATAGAGCTAAACTATTAATGTTACAATAAATAATAAATTTTTGCTATGCAGAGATAAAAAATGTGAAAACGGTGTTGTCTGAATTCACTACATGTGGCTGTAGAGTCTCGTATAATAATGTGTCTTCAGCGATCAGCTGATGTCTGCCGAAAGGCGCGAGATATCGGTTATGGTCCAATGTATGAAGTCTGTTATCTGATACATGGTCTCGGTTACGATATGTGTTACGTAGTGACTCAATATACAAAAGAACGAAATCACATCTTTAAACGTAAAAAAAGAGGGAAGGGCTGCGAGGTGGATCCATAAAATCACAAGAGGTGACACGTCGTAATTATCTAGCAAACGAGATGATCACCTCTATTTTAATATATATTTTATTTATTTACACGTGATGTTCCGTAGGACCAAATTGAGAAGCGAATCTCCAAGGTCTCGGAACGTGTTAGTACATGAAATTACAACATAAAAAAATAACAGATAAAAATAAAGTGTTTATGACCTGAAAACAGCCTATAAGTTTAAGTAAACGCAGTCAACTATACAACAAGAATCAGCTTAATTTTTCAAGAGACTCCTCGACAGAAAAGAAGGGGTGACCCATGAGGAAACTCTTCAGTTTCGATTTGAAAGCGCATGGATTACTGCTAAGATTTTTGAACTCTGCTGGTAGCTTATTGAAAGTGAATGCAGCAGTATACTGCACACCTTTCTGCACAAGAGTTAAGGACGTCCAATCGAAATGCAGGTTTAATTTCTGTCAAGTATTAACCGAGTGAATGCTACTTATTTATGGGAATAAGTTAATATTATTAACAAGAGATGGCGGTAAGGTATATATTTATTGAGAGGCCAATTTCAAAATACCCAGACTCGTGAACAGGGGTCGACAGGATTTTCGCGAACTGACACCACTTATTGTCCGAACTGCCAGTTTCTGAGCTAAAAATATCCTTTTAGAATAGGAATAGTTACCCCAAAATATAATACCATACCACATAAGCGAATGAAAATAAGCAAAGTAGATTAATTTTCGTGTCGAACGATCACACACTTCCGATACCGTTAGAATAGTAAAAATGGAAGTATTAAGTCTTTGAACAAGATCCTGAACGTGGGCTTTCCACGACAGCTTACTATCTATCTGAACACCTAGAAATTTGAACTGTTCAGTGTCACTAATCATATGCCCTTTCTGTGAAATTAAAACGTCAGGTTTTGTTGAATTGCGTGTTAGAAACTGTAAAAACTGAGTCTTACTGTGATTTGGACTTAGTTTATTTTCTACAAAGCATTACCAAAACTAGCAAGCATGAAATTTCTTCAGTGATGTGCCAGTCCAACAAACTTTTTATTCATTTGCTTCTTTGTGGGAAATGTTGGAAATTTCAGTCGGACATGGGTGCCTCTCTCACTTTGCTGAATCGTCACACATATGAATTGTTAGGTTCCCCACGCCTGTATAAAACTTGCATGCAACTGACAGCTTATGATGGGCAATACACTCCCATTCTCAGAAAATGTACTTTGCCTGCCAGGGATTTCTCACGTACGCGAACAGTGCGGTACGATCACGTAATTGTGAGAACATATTTGGTCTTGATTCATTCGATTTGTTTGGCTTTAACTTTCAGGACAATGTGTTGTCGTTGTCTGCATTCGATGCAAAAGACGGCGTAGCTAGCTTGTTCTCTTTTGAAGTTTAGGCAAGGCTAGCAATTTTGTTGACACATTACTCTGAAATACAATGCTCAGTCGAAATTTTGCTTGGCCATTGCATTACGAGGCAAAGTCGATGCTGAACTTAAAGAACTGCAAGACAGCAGAGCTATTGCGCCCTTACAAGCTAGCCAAAGGGCAAGACCACAGGTTTTGCTCCCCAAACATTCGGGTCGCATTCGGTTCTGTGTCGACTTTAAGTGTACAGTCAGAAACTATGATTGATATTTATCCGATGCCACGGCAAGAGGACCTCATGGACAGATTAGGTTCTGTACTCTACCTTTCAAAAATTGATTTCCCCGACCCGTATCTTCAGATACCGCTCGATGAAGAATCTAAAAATGTGTGTGTAGTAAATACTCATTTGGGCTTGTTTAAATATTTGCGATTGCTTTCTGGCTGTGCTTCCGCACACGCCATTTTCCAACTGTATTTTGGAACAGCTGACTGCAAAACTGCCAAAGTGTTCAAGCTATTCGGGCGATATTGTCGTAGCAGGTGGTACACCTGAAGAACATATTGCAAATTTGCGTGCTTTGTTTCCTGTGTTATCTGATGCAGGCCAAATGTGTGGACTGGACAAGACAGATTTTTTTAAAACTTGAATTGCAATATCTTGGTCATGCCATAAATTGTCATGATGTATATCCCCTTCAGTGGCATTTGTTAGCCATACGCGATTTGCCAGTTCCTCGCAATGTCACAGAGTTGCAGTCAGTCTTAGGAAAATGAACTATTATATTTGGTTCATACCGAAGGCAGCACAAATTGCGGCTCCGTTGCATCGCTTGCGTCTCAAGAATGTCCCTTTTGTTTGGACAGATGAGTGCCAAGTAGCTTCTCAGAAACTTAAAGATGCATTGCTCAGTGATCGATGCTTAGTTCACATTGATCCTGACAAACCAGTTGTACTGCAAGTTGACTCTTCCTGTTACGGAATCAGTACAGTGCTTTCGCGCAGAATTGGTGATAAAGAAGTCCTATCGCTTCCGCATCAAAAGTGTTGTCCAAAGCTCAGAGTAACTATTTACAAATTGAGAAAGAGGCTTTGGCTATTGTGTATGGTGTCACCAAATTCGACCAATATTTATATGGCAGAACGTATCACAAGCCTTTGCAGTCCTTGTTTCATCCGATGAAACATGTTCCTGTATGAACTGACAAAAATTGCGAAGATGGGCTTTGTTGTTGTCTCACTACCAGTACGAGATTGTGTGTCGTCCGACAGCTCAACGTGGTAATGTGGACACACTTTCACGTCCCTGATACAGACTTTGACGCTTGTGCTGGGTCTTGAGTCGCATGGTTCCTCAGGATTCTGAATTGCTTCAATCTTTTCCTGCGAACTATAGGAAAATCGCACAGGCCACGGAAGCTGATTCAGATTCGAACATTTTGCTGAGATACATTGGCACATCTTGGCCTCGTTCCTTGCATAGCATAAAGAGCTCTGTAGTGAACCGATACTTTTCACGTCGGCAGAGCGTCGCTGTGCAGAAAGGAGTTATTCTTGTTCAAAATGACAGTGGACAGTCAAGTGTGTTGATTCCTACAGCTTTGCAAAAAGAAGTGTTGCTGTTACTTCACCAAGGACACTGCAGGTTTGTTCGTAAGACACAGCGCTTCGACACTGTACTTGGCAGAGTATAGAGACCCAAACAGAACAGATGACGTCACTGTGTCACGCATGTACGGAAACTCTGTCCGCTCCGCCACAAAAATTCTCTGTTCGGCCTAAATCGCAGTCGGCCTGGGAACGTGTGCACATAGACTTTGCGGGACCTTTTTGGAACACGAGCTGGTTGATTGTGGTTTCTTTTTGCTGCCCAATGAACTCGACAAGGTCACGTAGCACAGTTCAGGTGTTGTCATCTATCTTTTGCCTCGAAGGTTTACGTGAAGTAATAGTGTCAGAGAAGGGCCTCAGTCCACGTCAAATGAATTTGGAACAACTTGTGAACGCAAAGGCATACAGCATCTAACTAGAGCACCGTTCCATCCACAGTGAAACGACGAAGCGGAAAGCTTTGTCAGAACCTTCAAGCAGCTATTGGCCAAACATCGCTCCGCACACACCTGGGATCAAGTAATGCAACTGTTTCTCGCCTCCTATCGTTCGCACCCATGACGTGGACCATCGCCGGCGGAATTGCTTCACGGACGCCGCTATCGGACACTGCTCCACCTTGTCCACCCTCCTCAGCATACGGCACCATAGAAAGGCCACAAGTTTCGCTTCGCGCCGTATGATATTGTCTTTTACAGGGCAGTAGCCAGTGGGCGCGAGGCGAGATCGTCCGACGACTTGGCTCCTGCGTGTATCTCATTATAGGTCCAGACGGGATGCGGCGCCGACATCACAATCAGCTTCGCCTCTGTCATGTGCACGATGACCTTTCAGTGTCTCTTCCCCCGGTTTCACAGATCCAGAGGACAGCGCGGTCACAGCAACCGCCAGAGGGTGTCATCATGACTCGGTGGGACGACCCCGTGGAGACGGGGCCTCCGCCTCCTCTCGTCCTACCGATGGAACTGTATCCGCCCACACCACATCCGATAACTCCTTCCCCATCTGGTACCTGGTCTCCGGAGGTGGACTCGTACTCTTCTGGTCGTTTTCCTGGGGACGTTTCCGCCAGAGGGAAAGCCGGATGGCGGGGTACGACCGGAAGTTTGACGTCATCTGCAGTCACAGCTTCCGGTCCAGCGCAGCGTCCAGCCTCCGGCCTCTCCCGCCTTTCTCGCACTCGCAACACGACGGCGGTCCGTCGCTTTGGAGGAAAAGAAGGTTCCGGTGTAACATCAAGTGCCAGCACGTAGGCATGCAACATAACCACAGAGAAGGCTGTGAGAGACGTTAGCCAACAGCATGTTAACTAGGACCACACCACGACCGTTGCAGACTCTATCCGAAGAGGATATAAGCGCCGCTCCGTCAAGCCTCGGTCGTACTAGAAGAGCCGCATTAGAAGAGCCGCACCAGAAGACGAGCAGTTTAGCTGAGACTTATGTCTTATATTAATGACTTGTATGGAAATTGTATACAGGATGTTACAAAAAGGTACGGCCAAACTTTCAGAAAATATTCCTCACACAAAAAGAAAGAAAATATGTTATGTGGACATGTGTCCGGAAACGCTTACATTCCATGTTAGAGCTCATTTTATTACTTCTCTTCAAATCACACCAATAACGGAATGGAAACATAAAGCAACAGAACGTACCAGCGTGACTTCAAACACTTTGTTACCGGAAATGTTCAAAATGTCCTCCGTTAGCGAGGATACATGCATCCACCCTCCGTCGCATGGAATCCCTGATGCGCTGATGCAGCCCTGGAGAATGGCGTATTGCATCACAGCAGTCCACAATACGAGCACGAAGAGTCTCTTGACATTTGGTACTGGGGTTGCGTAGACAAGAGCTTTCAAATGCCCCCATAAATGAAAGTCAAGAGGGTTGAGGTCAGGAGAGCGTGGAGGCCATGGAATTGGTCCGCCTCTACCACTCCACCGGTCACCTCATCAGTTGTTGAGAAGCGTACGAACACTTCGACTGCATTGTGCAGGAGCTCAATCGTGCATGAACTACATGTTGTGTCGTACTTGTAGAGGCACATGTTCTAGCAGCACAGGTAGAGTATCCCGTATGAAATCATGACAACGTGCTCCATCGAGCGTAGGTGAAAGAACATGGGGCCCAATCAAGACATCACCAACAATGCCTGCCCAAACGTGCACAGAAAATTTGTGTTGATGACGTTATTGCACAACTGCATGCGGCTTCTCGTCAGCCCACATATGTTGATTGTGAAAATTTACAATTTGAACAAGTGGGAATGAAGCCTCATCCGTAAAAAGAACATTTCCACTGAAATGAGGATTGACACATTGTTGAGTGAACCATTCGCACAAGTGTACCCGTGGAGACCAATCAGCTGCTGATAGTGCCTGCACACGGTGTACATGGTACGGAAACAACTGGTTCTCCCGTAGCACTCTCCATGCAATGACGTGGTCAACGTTACCTTGTACAGCAGCAACTTCTCTGACGCTGACATTATGGTTATCGCCAACTGCACGAAGAATTGCCTCGTTCATTGCAGGTGTCCTCGTCGTTAGGTCTTCCCCAGTCGCGAGTCATAGGCTGGAATGTTCCGTGCTCCCTAAGACGCCGATCAATTGCTTCCAACGTCTTCCTGTCGGGACACCTTCGTTCTGGAAATGTCTCGATACAAACGAACCGCGTCACGGCTATTGCCCAGTGCTAATCTATACATCAAATGGGCATCTGCCAACTCCGCACTTGTGAACATTGCAATGACTGCAAAACCACGTTCGTGATGAACAATAACCTGTTGATGTTACGTACTGATGTGCTTGATGCTAGTACTGTAGAGCAATGAGTTGCATGTCAACACAAGCACCGAAGTCAACATCACCTTCCTTCGATTGGGCCAACTGGCGGTGAATCAAGGAAGCACAATACATACTGACGTAACTAAAATGAGCTCTAACATGGAAATTAAGCGTTTCCAGGCCACATAAGGTCTTTTCTTTATTTGTGTGTGAGGAATGTTTCCTAAAAGTTTGGCCGTACCTTTTTGTAACACCCTCTATAGCGAAGGACATTGATTATTTGCATGTCGCCTATTGCTTGCGACACTTCCTTGTCGAAACGCTTGTCAATTCAATTTATTGTAATAAACTCCATTAATAAGATTTGCTTGTATATTGTCTAGCTGTCCGAGAAAACAGCTTCGTAGGCACCCTATATTACACGAGTGGGCAAGATTCCACAGAGGTGACAAAAGAACCAAGTTGAAAGAACAGAGAAAAGAATCTGTGAAAAATCACATTAAGAAGTTTATCCGCTTAGATCATCACTACTCGCCAGTAACCAACATTTTTAGTATCTATTATCTGTTTCTGTAGTGTAGAGACCATAACGAAGATGTAGACCATGTTGCGTGAAGAAGACGTTATCAAATACGATTAATACACGGGCATTTTTTTGCCAAGATTTCATTACTGGTTTTGGTGCGCCATATGTTGGTACTCGCTCGATATGCTCATCGCTGGAAAACTACACTCCTGCAAATGGAAAAAAGAACACATTGACACCGGTGTGTCAGACCCACCATACTTGCTCCGGACACTGCGAGAGGGCTGTACAAGCAATGATCACACGCACGGCACAGCGGACACACCAGGAACCGCGGAGTTGGCCGTCGAATGGCGCTAGCTGCGCAGCATTTGTGCACCGCCGCCGTCAGTGTCAGCCAGTCTGCCGTGGCATACGGAACTCCAGCGCAGTCTTTAACACTGGTAGCATGCCGCGACAGCGTGGACGTGAACCGTATGTGCAGTTGGCGGACTTTGAGCAAGGGCGTATCGTGGGCATGCGGGTGGCCGGGTGGACGTACCGCCGAATTGCTCAACACGTGGGGCGCGAGGTCTCCACAGTACATCGATGTTGTCGCCAGTGGTCGGCGGAAGGTGCACGTGCCCGTCGACCTGGGACCGGACCGCAGCGACGCACGGATTCACGCCAAGACCGTAGGATCCTACGCAGTGCCGTAGGGGACCGCACCGCCACTTCCCAGCAAATTAGGGACACTGTAGCTCCTGGGGTATCAGCGAGGACCATTCGCAACCGTGTCCATGAAGCTGGGCTACGGTCCCGCACACCGTTAGGCCGTCTTCCGCTCACGCCCCAACATCGTGCAGCCCGCCTCCAGTGGTGTCGCGACAGGCGTGAATGGAGGGACGAATGGAGACGTGTCGTCTTCAGCGATCGATGAGAGTCGCTTCTGCCTTGGTGCCAATGATGGTCGTATGCGTGTTTCGCGGCGTGCAGGTGAGCGCCACAATCAGGACTGCATATGACCGAGGCACACAGGGCCAACACCCGGCATCATGGTGTGGGGAGCGATCTCCTACACTGGCCGTACACCTCTGGTGATCGTGGAGGGGACACTGAATAGTGCACGGTACATCCAAACCGTCATCGAACCCATCGTTCTACCATTCCTAGACCGGCAAGGGAACTTGCTGTTCCAACAGGACAATGCACGTCCACATGTATTCCGTGCCACCCAACGTGCTCTAGAAGGTGTAAGTCAACTACCCTGGCCAGCAAGATCTCCGGATCTGTCCCCCATTGAGCATGTTTGGGACTGGATGAAGTGTCGTCTCACGCGGTCTGCACGTCGAGCACGAACGCTGGTCCAACTGAGGCGCCAGGTGGAAATGGCATGGCAAGCCGTTCCACAGGACTACATCGAGCATCTCTACGATCGTCTCCATGGGAGAATAGCAGCCTGCATTGCTGCGAAAGGTGGATATACACTGTACTAGTGCCGACATTGTGCATGCGCTGTTGCCTGTGTCTATGTGCCTGTGGTTCTGTCAGTGTGATCATGTGATGCATCTGACCCCAGGAATGTGTCAATAAAGTTTCCTCTTCGTGGAACAATGAATTCACGGTGTTCTTATTTCAATTTCCGGGAGTGTATATTGAAGCTGAGAAACAAGCGCTGGAAAGGAGAGCTTGCAAACCCAACTCATAGTCCGCAGTATGAGAGGTGAATTGTTCTACACAAATCTGAAAGAAAATAACGAGGCGTAAATAACTTCCAACTACGATTGTCAAATGAATCTAGTACTACCAAAGGTGTCATACCAAGAAGCCTACTATTCCCGTCAAATGACGCTTTACAACTTTACAGTCTCCCAGGGCTTCTCGGAGTCCTCCAAGAACGCCGACACGTATTTTCGTACATTTTGTTGGAACTTGTAGTAACTGACATTTCCATATTCAAAAACCGGAAAAAATCGTGTTCACGAAAAGCGAAAACAAGAAGATCTGTCTATTTAGTGGACGGCCCTTCGAGAGTTTTGAAGCCGGAGAGAGGAATCGGACCCTGAAAAGGGGAAAAATGGTCAGCAAAGAAAACAGCCCAACACCAGTCATAACAGGTGTAGAACTTTCAGGGACCAAACTTGGAGACGTCAAAAAGTTTTTGGAGTTTCCTTTGCTGAAGACTGAGCTCCTGCCACTGCCAACCCTCAGAACGAGAAAGAAGCCGGACACGATTTTGAGTTGGTGCGTAGCGTTGAGGTCGATGTCACTTAAGAGCAGTTTTCAGCCAATTTCATTCTCTAGAACTTTTTGTCGATGTTTTAACTAATATGCAACTTTCTGCCAGTTTTTTCATTTTCTAAGGTTTTGTCGATGTTTTACTAAGATGTAATTTGGAGCTATTTTTGTTTTCTACAATAACTGCACTGTACTGCAGATTATATGCTACGTTTACTGCAGAATAGTGCTTAGTATAAGAGTTACTTGCTTTTGTCTTCCGGATCTATATGGTTATTGGCCACAACAGGCAAGGAGGCACTACTGATTGTTGCCATGCAAATATTTTCATCGCTTTATGTAGTGATAAAGGCTTAAAGAAGGAACTTATTAGTAGTAGAGACTATTTGTGGTCAATTCGTTTATTATTTCTGTAAGGTAATTGTTTTGGTAATTCTGGTTAATATCAATAAAGACTGAAAGTGTGACCAGAGACAAACTAAACATATTTTGCTGCTTGCTTATATCGAACAGTGACATATGTTACTCATTAACAGCCACGGCTGTAGCGAATGGGAAGAGAGGCAATGCGTACTATGTTTTACAACAAATGAATTCGACGCGGATGATGTTCGGTAGGGTAAGGCAGCCATTCACTTCGCGTTAAAAAAAAAGTTCGAATTGTTCAAAGTCGGAACTCTACAAACCGGAATGGAAACAATCGAATTGTTTAAAACCTGGTACTTCAAAAAGAAGCTGAATATTAGGTAGACTGATAACATAAAAAAGCCAGGAGGTTCCCTGTAGAATCGGCGAGGAGGTACATGAGAGAGCTGCAGAGGGAAGACAGAGATTGGGATATATCCAACAAATATTAGGGTGGTGCATAAGTTGAAAATGTTTTTGTTTTGCATTTTGGTATTCTGGTATATTTAACGATTGTCGTTTTTTGTTTGTAGTTCACTGTTCCTATCTGTTTTTACATATCGTCATGTTGTCACCTGGAGATATGAGTGGAGTTTTCGCCGCTAGAAAAAAGAGTGCCAAGTGGAGAAATCGGAACATTTCCGACATATTCTTGTGCTTGAGTTCATTAGAGGGACGATAGCAGCGGAGGCGCCAGAAACATTTGCGTCATATATGGGGATAATGCCACTGGACAGAGTATGTCGAGAAAATGGTTTTCTCATTTTAAGGAGGAACGTTATGACATTAGTCACTCTCCACTTTCAGGAAGCTCTTCACGGTTTGATGAAGGCCGTTTAAATGTATTACTCCACAACGACCCCCGTCAGTGTACCCAACAACTGGCAAATGTGATGATTAGCGGTCATTCCACCATCATGCGACATTTACAGGCAGTGGGGAAGGTTCAAAAATCGAATGCATGGTTACCACATGCTCTAAGCTAAAACACAAAAATCAGTGGGTGGCTACATGTGGATCTCTGATTGCTCGTCATCAATTGGCTCGCGAAGAGCACCGCTCTGCTGGTGACGAGAAATGGTGTCTTTATGCTAACATGAACCATGGACATTGCCGTCGGTGTGGTGACCTGCATGCCTCAGCGATACATATAGCCGTACCTTAAGTGCAACCGCAACGGACGGGTGTCCGCTGAGCGTGTGGTTCCTGAAGAGGGGCAACAGCTTTCCAGTAGTTACAGGGACAACACTCTCGATGATTGACCGATCTGGCCTTGTAACATCTACCAAAACGCCTTCGTTGTGCTGGTGCTGCGAATGGCTGAAGGTAAGGGTAAACTGTAGTCATAGTTTCTCCTGAGGGCATACAGCTCTACAGTATGGTGAAATGATGATGGCGCCGTCTTGAGTAAAATATTACAGAACGAAAATAGTCCTCCATTCGGATCTCTGGGTGGGGACTACTCGGGAGGATGTTGTCATCAGGAGAAACAAAACTGGCGTTCTACGGATCGGAGCGTGGAATGTTAGATCTCTTAATCGGGCAGGTAGGTTAGAAAATTGAAAAATGGAGATGGATAAGCTGAAGTTAGAAATAAGGGAGTTAGTGAAGTTCGGTTGCAGACGGAACAGGACTTCCGATATGGTGAATGCAGTGTTATAAATACAAAATCAGATAGGAGTAATGCAGGAGTGGGTTTAATAATGAATAAGAAAATAGGGATGTGGGTAAGGAGTTAGGAACAGCATAGTGAATGCATTATTGTATCCAAGACAGTCGCGAAGTCCATATCCACTACATAGTGGATGCGCACTACCTCCGCAGATGATGAAGCAATTGAAGGAATGTATGATGAGATAAAATAAATTATTTAGACGGTTTAGGGAGACGAAAATTTAATTGTGGTATGGATACCTGAATTCGATAACAGGAAAAGGAAAAGTACGAAAAGTAGTGGAATATGGAATCGGGGAAAGGAATGGAAGAGGAAGCCGCCTGGTACAATTTGGCACAGAGCGTAGGTTAATTAATGCTAACACAGTTTACGAATTATGAAAGAAGGGTTGTATAAGTGGAAGAGATCTGGGGACACCGGAAGGTTTCAAATTTATTATATAATGGTTAGACGGAGATTTAGGAACCAGATTTTAAATTGTAAGACATTTCCAGGGGCAGGTGTGGAATAAGGTCGCAATTTATTGGTTATGAACGGTAGATTAAAACTGAAGAAATTGGAAGAAGGTAAAAAAATTAAAGAGATAGGACCTGGATAAGGTGAAAAACCAAGACGTTTCTGAGAGTTCCAGGGGTAGCGTTAGGCAACGGTTAACTAGAACACGGGAAAGGAAGGCAGTAGAAGAGATGAAATAGTGAAGGCAACAGAGTATCAAATAGGTAAAAAGACAAGGCGTAATATAAAACCTTGTATAACACGAGAGGTAATGAATTTAACTGATGAAAGGAGAAAATATAAAAATGCAGCAAGGGAAAGTGAACATAAAGGATTAAAAAGTTAGATTGACAAAAAGTGCAGAAGGGCTATGCAGCAATGGCTACAGGACAAATGTAAGGAATTAGAATAATATTTCACTAGAGGAAAGATAGATACCACCTACAGGAAAATTAAAGAGCCCTTTGGAAAAAAGAGATGCAGCTGTATGAATATCAAGAGCTCAGATGGAAACCAGTTTTAAGCAAAGAAGGGAAATCTGAAAGTGGAAGGAGTCTATAGAGGGCTATACAAGTTGAAAGCAATGTTATAGAAAGGGAAGTGGACGTAGATGAAGATGCGATGAGAGACTTGGTACTGCGAGAAGGATGTGAGAGAGCTCTGAAAGGTCTAAGTCGAAACATGGCTCCGGGAGTGGACGACATTTCGTCGTAACTTCCGATCGCGTTTGGAGAGGCAGCCATGACCATCTTCTGGTGTGCATGGTGTGCGAAATAGGAGAGAAGTACTGAGGTTTCAATAAGAGTCAAATAATTTCAATTCCGAAGAAAACAGTTGCTGACGGGTGTGAAAATTTCCGAACTGTCATTTTAATATGTCAGGGTTGCAAAATACTAATACGAATTCTTTGCGGATGAATTTAAAAGCTGTTAGTAGCCCTACTACTTATCTTATAAGAAAGGTTAAGGGCAGGAAAACGTATGTTTACAGCACCAGTAGACTTAGAGAAAGCTTTTGCCAATGTTGACTGGAATGCTATCTTCGAATCTTGAAATTCTGAAGGTAACAGAGGGAAAGTGCAGGGTGCGATGGGCTGTTTACAACTTGTATAGAAACCAGACAGCAGTTGTAAGAGCCGAGCGGCATGAAAGGAAAACACATATGTTAAATAGAGAGTGGGACAGGGTTGTAGCCTGCCCCCATGTTATTCTGTCTGCACACGAACAAGCACTAAAGGAAACGAAAGAAAAATTTGGAATATGAATCAAAGTTCAGGGTGGAGAAACAAAAACTTTGTGATGTGCCGACGCCATTGTATTTTTTCAGAGGCAGCAAAAGCCTTAGAAGAGCAGTTAAACGGAGTGGACAGTGTCTCGAGAGGAGTATTTAAGACCAACATCAACAAAAGCAAAACATGGGTAATAGAATCACTTAATGTTAAGGGAATTATATTAGGAAACCAGACACTTGAAGTGGGAAAGGTAAAAGTCATACAGGGAGACCAAGGGATAAATACAGTATGCAGATTCCGAAGAAAGTGGATTGCAGTAGTTATTTGGAGACGAAGCGGCTCGCAAAAGATAGAGCAGCGTGGAGAGCTGCATCAAACCAGTCTTCGGACTGAAGACCACAACAACAACCACAACATGCTTACATAAGGAAGAGAAAGGATGGTTAATCCCAAACAAGACAACAACGCAATAGATACAAGTAATGGACACTTTAGTCATCAGTAATATATTCTCCTTAACTACACTCCTGGAAATTGAAATAAGAACACCGTGAATTCATTGTCCCAGGAAGGGGAAACTTTATTGACACATTCCTGAGGTCAGATACATCACATGATCACACTGACAGAACCACAGGCACATAGACACAGGCAACAGAGCATGCACAATGTCGGCACTAGTACAGTGTATATCCACCTTTCGCAGCAATGCAGGCTGCTATTCTCCCATGGAGACGATCGTAGAGATGCTCGATGTAGTCCTGTGGAACGGCTTGCCATGCAATTTCCACCTGGCGCCTCAGTTGGACCAGCGTTCGTGCTGGACGTGCAGACCGCGTGAGATGACGTTTCATCCAGTCCCGAACATACTCAATGGGGGACAGATCCGGAGATCTTGCTGGCCAGGGTAGTTGACTTACACCTTCTAGAGCACGTTGGGTGGCACGGGATACATGCGGAAGTGCATTGTCCTGTTGGAACAGCAAGTTCCCTTGCCGGTCTAGGAATGGTAGAACGATGGGTTCGATGACGGTTTGGATGTACCGTGCACTATTCAGTGTGCCCTCGACGATCACCAGACGTGTACGGCCAGTGTAGGAGATCGCTCCCCACACCATGATTCCGGGTGTTGGCCCCGTGTGCCCCAGTCGTATGTAGTCCTGATTGTGGCGCTCTCCTGCACGGAGCCAAACACGCATACGACCATCATTGGCACCAAGGCAGAAGCGACTCTCATCGCTGAAGACGACACGTCTTCATTCGTCCCTCTATTCACACCTGTCGCGACACCACTTTAGGCGGGCTGCACGATGTTGGGGCGTGAGCGGAAGACGGCCTAACGGTGTGCGGGACCGTAGCCCAGCTTCATGGAGACGGTTGCGAATGATCCTCGCCGATACACCAGGAGCAACAGTGTCCCTAATTTGCTGGGAAGTGGCGGTGCGGTCCCCTACGGCACTGCGTAGGATCCTACGGTCTTGGCGTGCATCCGTGCGTCGCTGCGGTCCGGTCCCAGGTCGACGGGCACGTGCACCTTCCGCCGACCACTGGCGACAACATCAATGTACTGTGGAGACCTCACGCCCCACGTGTTGAGCAATTCGGCGGTACGTCGACCCGGCCTCCCGCATGCCCACTATACGCCCTCGCTCAAAGTCCGTCAACTGCACATACGGTTCACGTCCACGCTGTCGCGGCATGCTACCAGTGTTAAAGACTGCGATGGAGCTCCGCATGCCACGGCAAACTGGCTGACACTGACGGCGGCGGTGCACAAATGCTGCGCAGCTAACGCCATTCGACGGCCAACACCGCGGTTCCTGGTGTGTCGGCTGTACCGTGCGTGTGATTCATTGCTTGTACAGCCCTCTCGCAGTGTCCGGAGCAAGTATGGTGGGTCTGACACACCGGCGTCAATGTGTTCTTTTTTCCATTTCCAGGAGTGTATTTACAACAGTCTGTCAGGTGACTATGGAAAGACCTGTTCGCATCCATAGAAGATAATATCATCTGGCGAAACAGTGACGGTGTGGTGTACTACGAATTGCTTCTGCGAGGTCTATCACTGCTGATATTTATTGTCAGCAGATGAGACGTCTTGCAGGCAACAGAAAGACTGCGGGACGTGATGCTATTCACTATAACGCTCGGCCGCCTTCTGCTACGCTGACAAGAAGTTATAAACGTTATACCGGATTTGTGTTGGTAAGTTATTCCATAACCACCTTCTTCACCCGATCTTTTGCCCTTAGATTTTCACGTTTTCCGTTCTCTATCGAACAACCTTCAAGGAACTTCGTTTCCGGATGAAAATGCGTCACGAACATGGCTTGACGAGTTCTTCGCCTCAAAAATCATGTGATTTTTACAGTCGCATTGACAGACTGTTGTAAAAAGAGAAGGAGAATATATTATTGATGACTTAAGTCTGTGTTATGTATATCTATTCTGTTTATTAAACTCATGGAGAATTGCTGTGAACTTGTGCATCAAACTAATAATTGAGGGCTTTTGGTGCAAGTGGTGATGAAAAGGTTGGCACAGGAGAGGAATTTCATGGTGGGCTGCATCAAATCAGTCATTATACTGACGAAAAAAGAAAAGAAAGTGTACTGCCATACGGCCCTTATACCTGCAATGTTTTCTGCCTGGTTACATGGGCGATGTTACAAAGACTCGCTTCTTAATCGAAACCCTTCCACCCGTGCAGTCGCGTTGGTGTAATTTCTATGGAGTAATTTCATCAGGGGCTCTTCGTGAGATTTTCAAAGCCTCAATGCTAAAAGTATCAATATCCTCCCAGTGACAACATCAAGGAAAAAAAACACGGATTTTAATCTGCCTTCCGTCTCTGAACAAGAGGCAGGCCAGATTTTCAACACAAGCCAATCATTTAAACGTTTCGTAAGCGCAGTTTCAGTCTGAAATTACAGAACAGAAATTTCGTGTATTTCTGTTATTCGTACTTCGTTCAAGAAATTTTGTATGGGTATTTTCATTTGAAAAATTGTTTTCACGTAATAGTGATGTTGTTTTAAATAATAAGAGAGAAAAATAACACTCCCATTTCGCAAAAACCGTGACACATACTTGCGGCAAAAATCATTACGGAAATATCACGAAAAGCTGAATAGAAAAGCGGAGGTCCAATTAAAATCGTGTTTAAAACAGGTAGACTGTTCCAACCTACACCACAAAGGCTTCCTGTATTTATATTACGGCCGAATCAAAACATGTACGCGTATGCAAAAGAGAGGACCAAAAAGCAGACCTGTTGTTTGTGCAAGGGGAAACATCAAATCAATTTACGATTGTGGACACAGCAAGGCGTGGCTCAGGCAGTAATTTATTTCCGCTGTACTAACACGGGGGACTCAGCCCTCTCGTTTTCCATCTCTCTCTCAGAGAAGGATACACAATTGCTAACACCATGTAATCATGCTTTTGCGGAGCCAAGCCTACAGAAAAGGTGACAGTCATCCTCTCAGAAACTTGTCTGCCGCAAACGTTAAAATATACCTGAGTTCTATATGTAGGTGATTAAGTAGGTATTGAACGCCACTGCCTAAACTAAACTGATTATCACTGAAGAACTCTACACTCGTCAAATCTGGCCACTAGAAGGAAATCAACTGCTTAGGTATCGCGTGTATAATTCTAAGCCCCCTAAAATGCACGGAAGAATTTTATAAAATTGTGAGAGTTAGTTCCACTATAATTAACTCTTGCGTTTTCTCACCACTCGAGAGTTTTTTAAGTATGTGAGATGGGTCACTGTAACTAGCGATGACCACTATTTTTCATTTATTTTGAGCGTGATAATTAAATTTAGCAGACTTGTTTTTTGTAACCACCATCGACCACAACGTGTTGAGTTACTAAATACGTTTTATGAATGAGAGGCGTTTTTTGCCATCAATGTCATAAACTAGAGTTCATCGAATATTTATATTATTTATCGTAGTTTTTTAATCTTTAATATTATCGTGACATGTGGTGTTGCGTCATATGGCCGCTGTTAAAGATAGACTACGCTGATAAATCACACACACACACACACACACACACACACACACACACACACACATATATATATATATATATATATATATATATATATATATATATTCACACACACAGCTTCAAAGCCGAATGTGTGGGTGTCACAAAGGTTATTATCGTGGTCTTCAGTCCCAGGATGGTTTGATGCTGCCACTGACACTACTCTATCCTGTGTAAGATTCTTATTTTCGAGTAACTAATGCAACTACAAAATAATTTAAAATTTTGTACATGACTAGAAAAGCAACCATAGGATGAAACTTCTTGTAAAAATACGAGGCGTGTTTTTTAAAGTACGTACCGTTTTGAAATTTAAAAAAAGACGTGCTAAGATATCTGAATTTTATTTTTACATGAAAGCCTGTACCTTAATCTACTCTTCTACATAATTTCCGTCAATATTGAGGCACTTGTCATAACTTTGTACCAGGTTTTGAATACCCTCCTCATAGAAGTCCGCCGCCTGACTTGTTAACCACTGCATCACCACTGTTTTGACTTCGTCATCGTCTTTAAGACGCTGACCGCCAAGGTGTTCTTCAAGTGCAGGAACAGATGGTAGTCACTGGGCGCAAGATCGGGGCTGTACGGAGGATGAACTAGAGTTTCCCATCGAAAAGATGTGATGAGATCTTCAGTCTGATACACCACATGCGGACGGGCATTGTTTTGCAGCAAAACGATGCCCTTGCTCAACTTCCATGGACGGTTGCTTTAATTCTAGTGTGACGTAGCCCACCTATGTTTAATCGCCCGTAGCAATTTGGCTTAAGAAATCATCACCGTCGTTGTGGTACCGCTCAAGGAAAGTCAGTGTACTGTCTAAACGTCTAGTTTTGTGCACATCCGTTAACATTTTCGGTACCCAACGTGCGCATAATTTTCGGTAATTCAAGTGCTCGGTCACAATGCCATACAAAACACTACGGGAAACATTAGGAAAGTCATCCTGCAAGGAGGAAACCGTAAAGCGTCTGTTTTATCTCACCTTATTGTCCACGTCCTGCACCAAACTGTCATTAACGACCGAAGGACACCCACTCCGTTGTTCATCATGCACATTTGTGCGGCCATCTTTAAATGCTCTCACCCACTTTCTTACCGTTCCATCACTCATGATGTTTTCTCTGTAAACTGCACAGATCTCACGATGAATATCGATCGCTTTTAGGCATATAGCACTAAGAAATCTTATAATAGCCCGTACTTCACAGTCGGCGGCACTCACGATTATCGGAGGCATCTTAAACACTCAGTACACAATGTAAACAAAGAAGAATAAGACTGTAATGTAGATCAAAGTACAGGCTTTCATGTAAAAATAAAATTATTCAGATATCTTAGCACGTCTTTTTTTTAAATTTCAAAACGTTACTTACTTAAAAAACACGCCTCGTAGTAAACAGCCAATCAGTTGCAAAACGGAAGGCTTATTGAAACCCTTTTACCATGGTTTCCACCTTTATTAACACGTCTTCTTCAGAAGGAAATACTTACAGCATAAATAAGTTTACAGTGAAAAGATTTTAAGATATGTATGAGCATAAGTACAGTAATATCTTGTTACGAAACAAAAAATTATTGACTTATTGGAGTACATATTGTGGCAGAGATACGTTAAAAAGTAGCCGAAAGGAACTCTAATAACCCTTTCATTTTACAATGGACTGTCTGTTTACTGTTTCTACAAGAAGCACCTACATCCTTTTGTACCTCCTTCCTGTATTCACCTCGTGGTCTCCATTTGTGTTCCATTTTCACTTGCTCCCTCCCTGTCCCAGGCACGGATAATATGTGGGAACAACGATTCTTGGTAAGCTTCAGTATAAGCTTGAATCTCTCTTATTTTACCTTCTTGGTCTTTTCTCGAGATATATGTAGCGAGAAGCCACAATTCAGTCGACTTCCCTAGATACACTCCTGGAAATTGAAATAAGAACACCGTGAATTCATTGTCCCAGGAAGGGGAAACATTATTGACACATTCCTGGGGTCAGATACATCACATGATCACACTGACAGAACCACAGGCACATAGACACAGGCAACAGAGCATGCACAATGTCGGCACTAGTACAGTGTATATCCACCTTTCGCAGCAATGCAGGCTGCTATTCTCCCATGGAGACGATCGTAGAGATGCTGGATGTAGTCCTGTGGAACTGCTTGCCATGCCATTTCCACCTGGCGCCTCAGTTGGACCAGCGTTCGTGCTGGACGTGCAGACCGCGTGAGACGACGCTTCATCCAGTCCCAAACATGCTCAATGGGGGACAGATCCGGAGATTTTGCTGGCCAGGGTAGTTGACTTACACCTTCTAGAGCACGTTGGGTGGCACGGGATACATGCGGACGTGCATTGTCCTGTTTGAACAGCAAGTTCCCTTGCCGGTCTAGGAATGGTAGAACGATGGGTTCGATGACGGTTTGGATGTACCGTGCACTATTCAGTGTCCCCTCGACGATCACCAGAGGTGTACAGCCAGTGTAGGAGATCGCTCCCCACACCATGATGCCGGGTGTTGGCCCTGTGTGCCTAGGTCGTATGCAGTCCTGATTGTGGCGCTCACCTGCACAGCGCTAAACACGCATACGACCATCATTGGCACCAAGGCAAAAGCGACTCTCATCGCTGAAGACCACAAGTCTCCATTCGTCCCTCCATTCACGCCTGTCGCGACACCACTGGAGGCGGGCTGCACGATGTTGGGGCGTGAGCGGAAGACGGCCTAACGGTGTGCGGGACCGTAGCCCAGCTTCATGGAGACGGTTGCGAATGGCCCTCGCCGATACCCCAGGAGCAACCGTGTCCCTAATTTGCTGGCAAGTGGCGGTGCGGTCCCCTACGGCACTGCGTAGGATCCTACGGTCTTGGCGTGCATCCGTGCGTCGCTGCGGTCCGGTTCCAGGTCGACGGGCACGTGCACCTTCCGCCGACCACTGGCGACAACATCGATGTACTGTGGAGACCTCACGCCCCACGTGTTGAGCAATTCGGTGGTACGTCCACCCGGCCTCCCGCATGCCCACTATACGCCCTCGCTCAAAGTCCGTCAACTGCACATACGGTTCACGTCCACGCTGTCGCGGCATGCTACCAGTGTAAAGACTTCGATGGAGCTCCGTTTGTCACGGCAAACTGGCTGACACTGACGGCGGCGGTGCACAAATGCTGCGCAGCTAGCGCCATTCGACGGCCAACACCGCGGTTCCTGGTGTGTCCGCTGTGCCGTGCGTATGATCATTGCTTGTACAGCCCTCTCGCAGTGTCCGGAGCAAGTATGGTGGGTCTGACACACCGGTGTCAATGTGTTCTTTTTTCCATTTCCAGGAGTGTATATGTGTTGTCGGAATTTCAACAGCAGAGTACTCCGCAATGCACAGTGGCTCCTTTTTAGCACATGCCACTGGAGTCGAATAAACATCTCCTTGCCAGTTTTTACCCGAACTTGTGACAAATCCGGCCGTTCTTCTTTAGAAATTTTTCATTCTATCATTCCTGTCTGGTACGGTTGCCAGACGGTCGAGCAATATTGAAGTAACTGTCGAATGGGGGCTTTGCATGCTGCTTCCCGCGCGTGTGGACTGCTTTTGCCGAGGATTCTGTCAGTGAATCTCAGTCTGGTATCTGCCTTCTCTAGGATTCGTTTTACTTCCTCATTCCTCTTTATTTTGCTCCTTATGCATATGCCCAGGTATTTAACAGAGGTGACTGCTTGCAGTGGATTTTCGACAATCCTTTAGTCATACGTTAACAAGTCTTTCCACCTATTTGCGAATAGTGTGTTGTTTATGTTAAGAGTTAACTGCCAATACCTGCACCAAGCGTCGTCTTCGGTAATCTTTCCTACATTTCGCTACAATTTTCATCCATAGTAACTTGTCTGTATCCAGTACGTAGCATGGAATTTATGAGGTGTGCGATTCGGGCTGGCTGTTACGCAATTTATTAATTGCTTAAGCATTCATACTTCAAACAGCAATATGGTAACCCACTTGCAATACAAGAAAAGATTTATTTGTGTAGCCTGCAAGAACTTTAAGGTGGATTAAATTAGCCAGTAGCACAGTTATCCTAATAATAATAACAACAGAATGAATTCAAATCCACAACAAATTGATCTTTTAGTATATAGACAACTGGGAAACAAAGTAATAATTTACAATGTCTGACACTCGACCATGGCCAGAAATAATAACTGTAAAGCTTTGAAATTTGACATTTTATGTTTTCTACTCCATCTTTCCTGAATATTTTGGTATATAATACATTAAAATCAGACAATTGTGAGACCTTCAAATAATATTTCGAATGTTGACGTCAGACTGTCAAATTTCGCTGCAACTCATGTACTGCCACTCTTGAGCAGTCATAACTACACAGTCCAGAAGGCTGAAAATTGCTTTGTTTTGTGCGCACAACTACGTCTCAGAAGTTGGCATTGTGAATAAACAAATCAATACTTTGTTTCTGATACTAGTTTTCGTTGAAAGTAGTGTGATTATCGGCTATTTTTGTAGTAATCTGATTTCTATTGCTTTTTTGTACGTAAATAAAATGACTACGCGTAAAAGTAACTTCAAAAAACGCAGATTTGGGGAGGGGGGACAGATATTTGAGACCTGCATTTTCTTCTGAAGTTCTTGAAAACACATGTGCTAGGAGTGAAGGAAACCACGATAATTTTTCTGATGTGATCACTGCCCCTAGTGCATCGAAAAGGAGAGTAACTTTAGAAACGGGTGACAGTGGTAAAAGTAATGATATTATGGATAACGTCATTATTGATCTGCAAATCCTTGCATACGTTATTTCTGAAACTGTCTCTTGCTGTCTTTGTGGTGGTGAATTTAAACTTTATGAGGATATTGGAGCTAGAAAAGGTGTTGAGTCTAAATTAATTATTAAATTCAGAAGTGCAAAAACGAAAAAGTATTACATACTTCATCAAAGTTTTGAGGTAATGAATTGTATGAAACTAATGTGAGCCTGTTCTATGGAGTTAGATGCATTGGCAAAAGTACAAGGGCTGGTAATGTTCTCTGCACTGTGTTGAATTTGCCAAAAACATCTTCCAGGAATACGAAATATGTAACAGTAATTGGGGGCCCTGTAAATGCTGTAGCTGAAGATTCAATGGTTGCTGCTACATCAGATGTTTAACAAAATGAGGGTGACACAGACATAAGCACTGCTGTCGATTGTTCCTGGCAAAAGCGTGGGATTAGTTCTAAAAATGGTTTTGCATCTGCAATAAGTATTGACATCGGAAAAGTTTTGGATTTTGAAGTTCTCAGTAAGTACCGACAAGGCTTTAGTGTGAACCAGAAGAGCAGATTACTTCATAAGCAGCGGTGCATAAAAAATTATGATGGCACAAGTGAAGGAACGGAGGTAAGAGGTGCAGTTAACATTTTCTAGCGTTCGCAGAAGGAGAGAGGTGTCAGATATGTCAATTACGTAGGTGATGGAGACAGCATGGCTTTCATTGGAGTACAAAACAGTAAGCCATATGACGTTCCTATACAAAAACTTTAGTGTGTAGGAGATGTCAAGAAAAGGATGGGAACACGTCTGCGTAATCTAAAAACCAAGACTAACGGACAAAGTAATTTATGAATTACAGAAATATTATGTTCAAATATGTGTGAAATCTTATGGGAATTAACTGCCAAGGTCATCAGTTACACACTGCTTAACCTAAATTATTCTAAGGACAAACACAAACACCCATGACCGAGGGAGGACTCGAACCTCTGCCGGGACGGGCCGCCCAGTCCATGACTACAGCACCCTAGACCGCTCGGCTAATCCCGCGCGGCGGAATATTATGGGAAGGACATTAGAGATAACTGTGACAATTTAGAGAAGATGAAAAGAGCTGTGTGTAGCACTTCCTTTCATCGATCATTAACCGATGAAATGCCATGTCATGTTTTGTGTCCACCTGCACCAAACACTTGGTGCAAATGTAGGCAAGCTGAATTTTCTGGCACCCTGCATGAATTTACACATAAACATTCTCTTCCTTTGGCAGTAATGGACGCAGTCAAACCTTTTTACAGAGATTTGGCAAATACTGAGCTAGTAAAGAAGTGGTTACATGGGAAGACCCAGAATGAGAATCAGAGACTTCACTGGTCTTATACTGACGCGGAACAAAATGGTTCAAATAGCTCTGAGCGCTATGGGACTTAACGTCTGAGGTCATCAGTCCCCTAGAACTTAGAACTACTTAAACCTAGCTAACCTAAGGACATCACACACACCCTTGCCCGAGACAGGACTGGAACCTGCGACCGTAGCGGTCGTGCGGTTCCAGACTGAAGCGCCTAGAACCGATCGGCCACACCGGCAGGCTATACCGACGTGAATTTATGTGTATAGACTGAAGCGGCGAGTGAAAAAGTGTACCAAGGCCGAGAATCTGGGTCTCCTGCTGAGATGCTATTCCAGAACATAGAGAGCATCGGCTATTCTGTTTGGATGTAAGAGGGAATTTAAAGTAGACCGTGCGACATTGAGAATTTGGATTGAGGGCGGAGTCGTACCAGGGTAATCCGTGCATTTGTATGAGCGACAAGGTGTCTTAGTGGCTAATGCACCTCACTAGTAAAGAGGAGACTCGTGTTTTCAATTCCTGGCCTCGGCACAAATTTTCACGCGCTGCTTCAGTCTATACATAAAAACAAAGCTTTGTTACTATTTTATGAACTTGCCCAAAATTTATATTATTCCTGGTTCCTTCACTGCTGGCAGGATAAGCAAAAAATATTCAGTAATTTTACATTTTTTTTGCCTCTACACACCCGGAGGAAGGCAATGACAAACCACCTCCATTAGGACCTTGCTTAGTACAGCGGTGCGGGCCTCTCGCATCGTCCCCTACGCTCCTCGGAGTATGGGACCTCAGAATCATTACTCACAACGACGAAAGTAGCACTACATATGGGCCCTTGCTACTGCGTTTTGCTCACTACCAAACAGACGTCATTGCACTGTTGCACGAAGACAGAAACCACATTTCAACATACGATATCGCACGGAAACACAGAACATTTTGCTGGCGCTGACCTTATACACTGTTGATAGTGTACATGCGGCACGAAGCTAGGAGGCTAGCTAACTGCAGCGGTAAGCGCTGGAGGACTGCAAGGAGAAGATGTGACCTTGAGGTGTCTAATTTCGGACTGCCACTCTAGTTCCAATTGCTCCACCTGACTAGTTACAGACCGACACTTCCTTATGGTATGCCCGAATTTACCATTAGGTCTCAAGCTTTTCCTCACTTAAGAATGGCATGCTGTGTTCTGTTTGTACAAACTCGTCAATCCAATCAGAAAACTGGTCTAAAGTTCCGTGCGCTCGTACTTTATTTATTAGGTGCTATGCAGAACAGTAGCCAAGGAACCAAGTATCAAACTGGGACACCTGTATCTGCTTTGTTCTGAGTCTCACGAGCGGCCAAAGACAAATGTATTTCACACGATCGTTGTTTGCAGAATCCATGCTGATTCCAAGTGAAGAAATTTTCGGAAAAAAAATAAATCTCTGTTTCTACAAAAGGCAGACTTCTTCAATGATATAGGCCTACAGATGGTGTGCGCGTTCTCGAAGACGGGAAGGACCTGCGCATTTTTCCAATGACGAGGAGCGTTTCGATCTTCAAGCGACCTACTGTAGGTTGTTCCAAGAGGCGGAGCAACTTCTTTCGCGTACTCGTTGTTGAATTATAGATGTATCTCAGCAGGTGGAGTCTCCTTTCCTCTGTTTAGCAATTTTTGTTGATTGTCCGTCCTGCCATCACCGATTTCGGAATCTGCTATTCTGACACTGTGTCGATTGAAAGGAGCAGTCGCGTTACGATCTTGCTCAATGAAACAACACCGGGACAAGGAATTTAGTATTTCGGTTTTTCTCTGTCATCCGGCCCTGCTACAGGCACAAAGTGTCAGGGCAGCCTTTGATTCGTACACTGACGTAACCCGAGACTAAAAAAAATGTTGTATGTTTTATAACCATTGTTTTCCGTTATAACTCTGGCCCTCTACGTTTCCCGTTAGTACCATGGAGGTTAAATGACTTCATAGTGTTGGATTTCTTACATAAGTTTGAAAGAAGAAGTGATTATTCCACACTGATAGCTCTAAGACTTTTTAAACTAATTTTTAACTGCGACTGACAGATTCGCTAATCACATCGTTTTCAGGTGCCTAGAGTTAATATCAGGAATAAGAAAAGCAAGATTAGGCAACCTGACATCCATCAGATTTACACAAATAGTGGAATGGAATGTTATATGCCTTGTCGTTTGTACAAAAGGCAGTATAATATGGAATTCTATAATTTATGTAAATAAATGTGATGCCACGTTGCATAACAGGAGAGATAATGACGACGTGGTAGTACATCTCGAATGCGCTTGATTCCTGGTACGCTGCCCGTAATTGAAAATAGTGTAAATACCGAAACTGTTAGTCACAGATAAGAAAGAATGCTTTGTTTTGAACATTCAGTGTGTAATAATGGCATCTTATAAAAATAAATGGAGTTGTTCGTTGACAGCCTAACACAAGTCATATTTTCATATCCCATCTTTAATGTGAGCAGTTATTTTTTTTATATTCCATACGTATTGTTCTGTCTTCATTTTGGTCATATTGTATCTTACACACAATTTACGTGTATTTTCTGAGAATTTCTAAACCTCCATTATCAAGTGCAACTTCAGTTCTTCGCATACCTTAATCTTTCCTGAGCTCAAACTGGTGGTCGGTTAACAGATCCTCAATTTATATTCCCATTCTACGTGTAGTTCTTGTCAGCAACTTTGAAGCATGATCTTTTGATCTGAATGTGCGGTAGTTCCCGCACTAACCATGTTCGAGAGTAGAGTGCTGCAACGCTCAATGCTTGACCGGTCACGGCTCGCCTGTTGACGGGGGACCGAGCCGCTCGTGTCCGGCCCCATATCACTGGGCTCGGTCACGTACTCGCCCCGTGTCTGATGTCCGGATGCCGGACACGCGGATAACCGAGCATGACCGGTCACCGCTGACGTCTCACCTCGCCTCGGCCCAGCTCGCTGCACTGTACTGTACAAATCCAAAGCATCTCTCTCTCTCTCTCTCTCCCATTCTCTCTCTCTCTCTCTCACACACACACAATATATTTATCTCTGTCTCTCTTTTAATACAAAAGTGACGTTTCCAAGAGCAGTTACGTAACACAGCTAACATCATAGAGCACTTTCTTTTATAATACACTCCTGGAAATTGAAATAAGAACACCGTGAATTCATTGTCCCAGGAAGAGGAAACTTTATTGACACATTCCTGGGGTCAGATACATCACGTGATCACACTGACAGAACCACAGGCACATAGACACAGGCAACAGAGCATGCACAATGTCGGCACTAGTACAGTGTATATCCACCTTTCGCAGCAATGCAGGCTGCTATTCTCCCATGAAGACGATCGTAGAGATGCTGGATGTAGTCGTGTGGAACGGCTTGCCATGCCATTTCCACCTGGCACCTCAGTTGGACCAGCGTTTGTGCTGGACGTGCAGACCGCGTGAGACGACGCTTCATCCAGTCCCAAACATGCTCAATGGGGGACAGATCCGGAGATCTTGCTGGCCAGGGTAGTTGACTTACACCTTCTAGAGCACGTTGGGTGGCACGGGATACATGCGGACGTGCATTGTCCTGTTGGAACAGCAAGTTCCCTTGCCGGTCTAGGAATGGTAGAACGATGGGTTCGATGACGGTTTGGATGTACCGTGCACTATTCAGTGTCCCCTCGACGATCACCAGAGGTGTACACCCAGTGTAGGAGATCGCTCCCCACACCATGATGCCGGGTGTTGGCCCTGTGTGCCTCGGTCGTATGCAGTCCTGATTGTGGCGCTCACCTGCACGGCGCCAAACACGCATATGACCATCATTGGCACCAAGGCAGAAGCGACTCTCATCGCTGAAGACGAAACGTCTCCATTCGTCCCTCCATTCACGCCTGTCGCGACACCACTGGAGGCGGGCTGCACGATGTTGGGGCGTGAGCGGAAGACGGCCTAACGGTGTGCGGGACCGTAGCCCAGCTTCATGGAGACGGTCGCGAATGGTCCTCGCCGATACCCCAGGAGCAACAGTGTCCCTAATTTGCTGGGAAGTGGCGGTGCGGTCCCCTACGGCACTGCGTAGGATCCTACGGTCTTGGCGTGCATCCGTGCGTCGCTGCGGTCCGGTCCCAGGTCGACGGGCACGTGCACCTTCCGCCGACCACTGGAGACCTCACGCCCCACGTGTTGAGCAATTCGGCGGTACGTCCACCCGGCCTCCCGCATGCCCAGTATACGCCCTCGCTCAAAGTCCGTCAACTGCACATACGGTTCACGTCCACGCTGTCGCGGCATGCTACCAGTGTTAAAGACTGCGATGGAGCTCCGTATGCCACGGCAAACTGGCTGACACTGACGTCGGCGGTGCACAAATGCTGCGCAGCTAGCGCCATTCGACGGCCAACACTGCGGTTCCTGGTGTGTCCGCTGTGCCGTGCGTGTGATCATTGCTTGTACAGCCCTCTCGCAGTGTCCGGAGCAAGTATGGTGGGTCTGACACACCGGTGTCAATGTGTTCTTTTTTCCATTTCCAGGAGTGTATTTACTCCCGTCTTCCTAACGTCCGGGTATTTTGTAGTAAATAAAACACTGATCACAAGAGACCAATCTGTGTTAATGTAATGTGTTGTAAGCGTCAAATAGTGTACCTGATTATGCGAATCAGTCCACATATAAACTGTCGCAGCACATGTTTTGTTAATAACTTCTCCAATAATAGAAGGCATAATGCTGTTTCGTATTACATCAGCTTCTTCTTTTACATGTCTGCTTATAGTAGAGGGATGTGGCATGACATCTGCCACGTTAACTTCTCCATAATGCGCACCTAGATGTATTAATTCTTGGCCTAGTTCTCTGAAACCTTCACCGCAAACAGGATTAAAAGGTCTCATATCGTTAGCACACACTGCAACACACTTTGCTGTAATACTGTTTTTTATTATTGCCTGTATCCCTGAAGGAGCTGTATCTTTGTGAGGTTTATTGCAACTGTTTCTTTAAATGAGTGGTTCTCGATTGAAAACACAATAATGTGGAGCAGTTTATGCACGATACGTATCCAGTAGACGCACTGTTTTCGACTGCAACCAACAAAAATGTCCATACTTGGCTTTTTAGACCTTCCCGTCACTTCAATGTATAAATATTGGTTTCAATCTTACGTCTTATTGCACTGGCTTACTCGCACTGCATGATTACAGAGAGAGACACACACCACAAACGAGAAGCCCGTACTGGCTGCAGTCTCACACGGGTAATGACACGTGTAATGTGTCTGAAGTTACGTGCTACTTGTTCGGTCAAGGCTTCTATGCTCGATCACGAGTACTAGTGCGGGCAGCCTATCTAGTTAGGGTGTGCTCGCCACATCCCTTATTTTGTGCTCGCTTACTCGGTCGTGCAGGACTCTATTCGAGAGTGTCTGGTTGATATTTTCCCTTCCATTCGGACGCAGTGGACACCGGAAACTTCTGTAAATCTGCTCCAGGGTGACATCAACATGAGGTGTCTGCGCTTCAACACCAATGGGAGGAGCCGAAGGGTCGACCTCCATCGAGTCGACGTACCCGACCGCTAACGGTGACTGCAAACCAGGAAGTGCAGACTGGTCTACGGCGGTGGACGGCGCTGTAACCGGAACGTCACTGTGCCCTATCACAGCTGAAGGCACCTGGGCCACATGGTCATACGCTCGCCGCAGCGATGCTGGCAATGTGGGCGACCGCGCTGGAGCGTCGTCGCGTGGCAAAGGCGAAGCTACGGAAGCTGGCATCCAGGGGAGAGGAGAGCAGGAAGAGGTCCCCGCGGGGGCGGCCCCGTCGGCGCCGACACTGGAAACATAGGGCAAGCGGCAGAGACCTCACGACTAAAGAGGCGCATCTGATTTTGACGTCTGCGCACCTCACCAGATAGACCTGACGGGACAAACACAGCGCGGCCAAGACGGCGAGGAATGCCAACACCGACTCAAAGGAAGGCCTCGGCGCTTGTTGGTGACGTCACGTCAGCTAGCCACAGCTAACGCCAGGTCCGTTGCTGGCAGAAACGCATGCGATTGCTGATCACTATAAGTCTCTTATTTTTGGACAAAATGTTTGGTATTGTTTTATTTAGATGAAAGATTTTCTTACTATCGTAAAGCTACAAATGAAGACGATAGTTCTGTATTACTGAATCCTGTCGAAACAAACGTAGATCAATATGAGAAGATGCCTTGCCCCATTGCAAGCTTCGGAAATTTTACATTAAAGTAACTATATTTACTTGATCGTTTTTGCTATCGAAACTTACCCCAACCCCCTTACAATTAACTAGTTTCTTTTATTTATTTGTTTATTTATTTTCGTTTGACTTCTGAGGTTATCAGTCCCCTAGAACTTAGAACTACTTAAACCTAACTAACCTAAGGACATCACAGACATCCATGACCGAGGCGGGATTCGAACCTGCGACCGTAGCGGTCACGCGGTTCCAGAACCGCTCGGCCACACCGGCCGGCAATATGTTCACAGTTTCTGGTAAAAGCAACCCAGTACAAATGTAACTTCCTCAGATTTACAAATAAGGTAAAGAAGCACGAATTCTGTTGCTGCTGGACCATGAAGTTGTTTTTGTATGTCAATTCTTAAAACAGGTGGAAATTTAAGTTCAGGAGTACACTATTTGTTAACAAGTGTAATGAATTGCACAATTAATTGATTGCAGAAATCTCGCAGAACAATGTCTGTTGGTCAACTACCGACAATAGTTTCACATTTTGCTGTGTCAGGGAGGGAGACACCACCATTATGAGTATACCTGCAACAGACCTGGCGTCCGCCGTGCCTAGCTGACGTGACGTCATGAACAAGCGCCGAGGCCTTCCTTTGAGTCGGTGTTGGGAATGCGCCCTTTCAACCACCGGCGATTGCCGCGGAAATGACGAAAATATACAATATCATCTGGCAAGAATTTGTGGGTCTGCCGTGGCAAAGAAACACGGTGCGGAGGGTGCAACAAATTCATCAGAGTTCGTTGAGGACGACCATGAAACAATTCAAACGGCGAAGTAGCTTTGCGGGGCCGATATCGGTACGAAGATAGAAACAACAATAGAGCGTCCTCGCGAGAACGAGAGTTGCGCAATTTAGACATTAGAGATTGAAACGTCCAAACGAATTTTTCAGCGGCTCCGTTCGATTGAGGATAGAACTCTGCAGACACAACTTGAGGTCTATTGTCGGTGACAATGACTTGTTGCAATCCTTTTAAGCAAAAGATAGAAGACAAGGCTTTGATGGTAGCAGACGATGTCGTTGATGACATGCGAACAGCAAATGCAAAACCACTAAAAGAATTGAGGATATAACTCTGCAGACACAAATTGAGGTCCATTGTCGGTGACAATGACTTGTTGCAATCCGTCTAAGCAAAAGATAGAAGACAAGGCTTTGATGATAGCAGACAATGTCGTTGATGACATGCGAACAGCAAATGCAAAACCACTAAAAGAATTGAGGATAGAACTCTGCAGACACAAATTGAGGTCCATTGTCGGTGACAATGACTTGTTGCAATCCTTCTAAGCAAAAGATAGAAGACAAGGCTCTGATGGTAGCAGATGATGTCGATGATGACATGCGAACAGCAAATGCAAAACCACTAAAAGAATTGAGGATAGAAGTCTGCAGACACAAATTGAGGTCCATTGTCGGTGACAATGACTTGTTGCAATCCTTCTAAGCAAAAGATAGAAGGCAAGTCTCTCATGGTAGCAGACGATGTCGTTGATGACATGCGAACAGCAAATGCAAAACCACTAAAAGAATTGAGGATAGAACTCTGCAGACACAAATTGAGGTCCATTGTCGGTGACAATGACTTGTTGCAATCCTTCTAAGCAAAAGATAGAAGACAAGGCTCTGATGGTAGCAGACGATGTCGTTGATGACATGCGAACAGCAAATGCAAAACCACTAAAAGAATTGAGGATAGAACTCTGCAGACACAAATTGAGGTCCATTGTCAGTGACAATGACTTGTTGCAATCCTTCTAAGCAAAAGATAGAAGACAAGGCTTTGATGGTAGCAGACGATGTCGTTGATGAGATGCGAACAGCAAATGCAAAACCACTAAAAGAATTGAGGATAGAACTCTGCAGACACAAATTGAGGTCCATTGTCGGTGACAATGACTTGTTGCAATCCTTCTACGCAAAAGATAGAAGACAAGGCTTTGATGGTAGCAGACGATGTCGTTGATGACATGCGAACAGCAAATGCAAAACCACTAAAAGAATTGAGGATAGAACTCTGCAGACACAAATTGAGGTCCATTGTCGGTGACAATGACTTTTTGCAATCCTTCTAAGCATAAGATAGAAGGCAAGGCTCTGATGGTAGCAGACGATGCCGTTGATGACATGCGAACAGCAAATGCAAAACCACTAAAAGAATTGAGGATAGAACTCTGCAGACACAAATTGAGGTCCATTGTCGGTGACAATGACTTGTTGCAATCCTTCTAAGCAAAAGATAGAAGACAAGGCTCTGATGGTAGCAGACGATGTCGTTGATGACATGCGAACAGCAAATTCAAAACCACTAAAAGAATTGAGGATAGAACTCTGCAGACACAAATTGAGGTCCATTGTCGGTGACAATGACTTGTTGCAGTCCTTCTAAGCAAAAGATAGAAGACAAGGCTCTGATGGTAGCAGACGATGCCGTTGATGACATGCAAACAGCAAATGCAAAACCACTAAAAGAATTGAGGATAGAACTCTGCAGACACAAATTGAGGTCCATTGTCGGTGACAATGACTTGTTGCAATCCTTCTAAGCAAAAGATAGAAGGCAAGGCTTTGATGGTAGCAGACGATGTCGTTGATGACATGCGAACAGCAAATGGAAAACCACTAAAAGAATTGAGGATAGAACTCTGCAGACACAAATTGAGGTCCATTGTCGTTGACAATGACTTGTTGCAATCCTTCTAAGCAAACGATAGAAGACCAGGCTTTGATGGTAGCAGACGATGTCGTTGATGACATGCGAACAGCAAATGCAAAACCACTAAAAGAATTGAGGATAGAACTCTGCAGACACAAATTGAGGTCCATTGTCAGTGACAATGACTTGTTGCAATCCTTCTAAGCAAAAGATAGAAGACAAGGCTTTGATGGTAGCAGACGATGTCATTGATGACATGCGAACAGCAAATGCAAAACCACTAAAAGAATTGAGGATAGAACTCTGCAGACACAAATTGAGGTCCATTGTTGGTGACAATGACTTGTTGCAATCCTTCTAAGCAAAAGATAGAAGACAAGGCTTTGATGGTAGCAGACGATGTCATTGATGACATGCGAACAGCAAATGCAAAACCACTAAAAGAATTGAGGATAGAACTCTGCAGACACAAATTGAGGTCCATTGTTGGTGACAATGACTTGTTGCAATCCTTCTAAGCAAAAGATAGAAGACAAGGCTCTGATGGTAGCAGACGATGTCGTTGATGACATGCGAACAGCAAATGCAAAAAGACTAAAAGAATTGAGGATAGAACTCTGCAGACACAAATTGAGGTCCATTGTTGGTGACAATGACTTGTTGCAATCCTTCTAAGCAAAAGATAGAAGACAAGGCTTTGATGGTAGCAGACGATGTTGTTGATGACATGCGAACAGCAAATGCAAAACCACTAAAAGAATTGAGGATAGACCTCTGCAGACACAAATTGAGGTCCATTGTCTGTGACAATGACTTGTTGCAATCCTTCTAAGCAAAAGATAGAAGACAAGGCTCTGATGGTAGCAGACGATGTCGTTGATGACATGCGAACAGCAAATTCAAAACCACTAAAAGAATTGAGGATAGAACTCTGCAGACACAAATTGAGGTCCATTGTCGGTGACAATGACTTGTTGCAATCCTTCTAAGCAAAAGATAGAAGACAAGGCTTTGATGGTAGCAGACGATGTCGTTGATGACATGCGAACAGCAAATGCAAAACCACTAAAAGAATTGAGGATAGACCTCTGCAGACACAAATTGAGGTCCATTGTCGGTGACAATGACTTGTTGCAATCCTTCTAAGCAAAAGATAGAAGACAAGGCTTTGATGGTAGCAGACGATGTCGTTGATGACATGCGAACAGCAAATGCAAAACCACTAAAAGAATTGAGGATAGAACTCTGCAGACACAAATTGAGGTCCATTGTTGGTGACAATGACTTGTTGCAATCCTTCTAAGCAAAAGATAGAGGACAAGGCTTTGATGGTAGCAGACGATGTCGTTGATGACATGCGAACAGCAAATGCAAAACCACTAAAAGAATTGAGGATAGAACTCTGCAGACACAAATTGAGGTCCATTGTTGGTGACAATGACTTGTTGCAATCCTTCTAAGCAAAAGATAGAAGACAGGGATCTGATGGTAGCAGACGATGTCGTTGATGACATGCGAACAGCAAATGCAAAACCACTAAAAGAATTGAGGATAGAACTCTGCAGACACAAATTGAGGTCCATTGTCGGTGACAATGACTTGTTGCAATCCTTCTAAGCAAAAGATAGAAGACAAGGCTTTGATGGTAGCAGACGATGTCGTTGATGACATGCGAACAGCAAATGCAAAACCACTAAAAGAATTGAGGATAGAACTCTGCAGACATAAATTGAGGTCCATTGTCGGTGACAATGACTTGTTGCAATCCTTCTAAGCAAAAGATAGAAGACAAGGCTTTGATGGTAGCAGACGATGTCGTTGATGACATGCGAACAGCAAATGCAAAACCACTAAAAGAATTGAGGATAGACCTCTGCAGACACAAATTGAGGTCCATTGTCGGTGACAATGACTTGTTGCAATCCTTCTAAGCAAAAGATAGAAGACAAGTCTCTCATGGTAGCAGACGATGTCGTTGATGACATGCGAACAGCAAATGCAAAACCACTAAAAGAATTGAGGATAGAACTTTGCAGACACAAATTGAGGTCCATTGTCGGTGACAATGACTTGTTGCAATCCTTCTAAGCAAAAGATAGAAGGCAAGTCTCTCATAGTAGCAGACGATGCCGTTGATGACATGCGAACAGCAAATGCAAAACCTCTAAAAGAATTGAGGATAGAACTCTGCAGACACAAATTGAGGTCCATTGTCGGTGACAATGACTTGTTGCAATCCTTCTAAGCAAAAGATAGAAGACAAGGCTTTGATGGTAGCAGACGATGTCGTTGATGACATGCGAACAGCAAATGCAAAACCACTAAAAGAATTGAGGATAGAACTCTGCAGACACAAATTGAGGTCCATTGTTGGTGACAATGACTTGTTGCAATCCTTCTAAGCAAAAGATAGAAGACAAGGCTTTGATGGTAGCAGACGATGTCGTTGATGACATGCGAACAGCAAATGCAAAACCACTAAAAGAATTGAGTATAGAACTCTGCAGACACAAATTGAGGTCCATTGTTGGTGACAATGACTTGTTGCAATCCTTCTAAGAAAAAGATAGAAGACAAGGATCTGATGGTAGCAGACGATGTCGTTGATGACATGCGAACAGCAAATGCAAAACCACTAAAAGAATTGAGGATAGAACTCTGCAGACACAAATTGAGGTCCATTGTCGGTGACAATGACTTGTTGCAATCCTTCTAAGCAAAAGATAGAAGACAAGGCTTTGATGGTAGCAGACGATGTCGTTGATGACATGCGAACAGCAAATGCAAAACCACTAAAAGAATTGAGGATAGACCTCTGCAGACACAAATTGAGGTCCATTGTCGGTGACAATGACTTGTTGCAGTCCTTCTAAGCAAAAGATAGAAGACAAGGCTCTGATGGTAGCAGACGATGTCGTTGATGACATGCGAACAGCAAATGCAAAACCACTAAAAGAATTGAGGATAGAACTCTGCAGACACAAATTGAGGTCCATTGTCGGTGACAATGACTTGTTGCAATCCTTCTAAGCAAAAGATAGAAGACAAGGCTTTGATGGTAGCAGACGATGTCGTTGATGACATGCGAACAGCAAATGCAAAACCACTAAAAGAATTGAGGATAGACCTCTGCAGACACAAATTGAGGTCCATTGTCGGTGACAATGACTTGTTGCAATCCTTCTAAGCAAAAGATAGAAGACAAGTCTCTCATGGTAGCAGACGATGTCGTTGATGACATGCGAACAGCAAATGCAAAACCACTAAAAGAATTGAGGATAGAACTTTGCAGACACAAATTGAGGTCCATTGTCGGTGACAATGACTTGTTGCAATCCTTCTAAGCAAAAGATAGAAGGCAAGTCTCTCATGGTAGCAGACGATGCCGTTGATGACATGCGAACAGCAAATGCAAAACCTCTAAAAGAATTGAGGATAGAACTCTGCAGACACAAATTGAGGTCCATTGTCGGTGACAATGACTTGTTGCAATCCTTCTAAGCAAAAGATAGAAGACAAGGCTTTGATGGTAGCAGACGATGTCGTTGATGACATGCGAACAGCAAATGCAAAACCACTAAAAGAATTGAGGATAGAACTCTGCAGACACAAATTGAGGTCCATTGTTGGTGACAATGACTTGTTGCAATCCTTCTAAGCAAAAGATAGAAGACAAGGCTTTGATGGTAGCAGACGATGTCGTTGATGACATGCGAACAGCAAATGCAAAACCACTAAAAGAATTGAGTATAGAACTCTGCAGACACAAATTGAGGTCCATTGTTGGTGACAATGACTTGTTGCAATCCTTCTAAGAAAAAGATAGAAGACAAGGATCTGATGGTAGCAGACGATGTCGTTGATGACATGCGAACAGCAAATGCAAAACCACTAAAAGAATTGAGGATAGAACTCTGCAGACACAAATTGAGGTCCATTGTCGGTGACAATGACTTGTTGCAATCCTTCTAAGCAAAAGATAGAAGACAAGGCTTTGATGGTAGCAGACGATGTCGTTGATGACATGCGAACAGCAAATGCAAAACCACTAAAAGAATTGAGGATAGACCTCTGCAGACACAAATTGAGGTCCATTGTCGGTGACAATGACTTGTTGCAGTCCTTCTAAGCAAAAGATAGAAGACAAGGCTCTGATGGTAGCAGACGATGTCGTTGATGACATGCGAACAGCAAATGCAAAACCACTAAAAGAATTGAGGATAGAACTCTGCAGACACAAATTGAGGTCCATTGTCGGTGACAATGACTTGTTGCAATCCTTCTAAGCAAAAGATAGAAGGCAAGTCTCTCATGGTAGCAGACGATGCCGTTGATGACATGCGAACTGCAAATGCAAAACCACTTAAAGAATTGAGGATAGAACTCTGCAGACACAAATTGAGGTCCATTGTCGGTGACAATGACTTGTTGCAATCCTTCTAAGCAAAAAATGGAAGACAAGGCTCTGATGGTAGCAGACGATGTTGTTGATGACATGCGAACAGCAAATGCAAAACCACTAAAAGAATTGAGGATAGAACTCTGCAGACACAAATTGAGGTCCATTGTCGGTGACAATGACTTGTTGCAATCCTTCTAAGCAAACGATAGAAGACAAGGCTTTGATGGTAGCAGACGATGTCGTTGATGACATGCGAACAGCAAATGCAAAACCACTAAAAGAATTGAGGATAGAACTCTGCAGACACAAATTGAGGTCCATTGTCGGTGACAATGAGTTGTTGCAATCCTTCTAAGCAAAAGATAGAAGGCAAGTCTCTGATGGTAGCAGACGATGCCGTTGATGACATGCGAACAGCAAATACAAAACCACTAAAAGAATTGAGGATAGAACTCTCCAGACACAAATTGAGGTCCATTGTTGGTGACTATGACTTGTTGCAATCCTTCTAAGCAAAAGATAGAAGACAAGGCTTTGATGGTAGCAGACAATGTCGTTGATGACATGCGAACAGCAAATGCAAAACCACTAAAAGAATTGAGGATAGAACTCTGCAGACACAAATTGAGGTCCATTGTCGGTGACAATGACTTGTTGCAATCCTTCTAAGCAAAAGATAGAAGACAAGGCTTTGATGGTAGCAGACGATGTCGTTGATGACATTATAACAGCAAATGGAAAACCAATAAAGAATCAACAGGAATTAACCATCGTGCGTCCCAAAAAGGACCAGTGAAATCTAAATGCAGGCGGTTCCGTGGCATAGTTGCCTTAGCCCAAGAGAAAAATTTCTGCGGTGGTGCGGATTGATTTTCGGCACACACTGAACAAGAAGAACTATCTTGGTTATGTCAGCATCAATTCCAGAGCAGGTACAGCGACGACGAGCTAACTGTTTTTGTCAGTACGATACCCCAATGACCTTGGTGAAGAAGTCCTAGCACAGCTGACTGCAACGAACTTGGAGCAACAACGCGAGACCGATCGTTCTCCGTGCGGAGCAAGAGGACACCACATTGTACAAAAAGTCGTTGTCGGTGCACAAAAAAAAGAATTTAAAAAAACCGAACCAATCCGATTTTTGACAAAGGCGTACTGATATAACGCAAAACAACACTTTATACTGGGTCGTTAGCTGCCGGCCGCAGTGGCCGAGCGTTTCTAGGCGCTTCAGTCTGGAACCGCGCGACCGCTATGGTCGCAGGTTCAAATCCTGCCTCTGGCATGGATGTGTGTGATGCCCTTAGGTTGGTGAAGTTTGTTCTAAGTTCTAGGGGACTGATGCCCTTAGATGTTAAGTCCCATAGTGCTCAGAGCCATCTGAACCATTTGGTCGTTAGTTGTTGCTGTGGCTATATGAAAAAAGTAACCAACAAAACTTTCTACAACATCATTATTTTGCACATCGATGAACATACAAGCCTGCTCGGAAGAGTCGAACAGCGTGTCTTCATCTATTTGCAATCGGGATATCGCGTCGGCGTTACCGTGCTGGGCAGTAGGCCGATACAAGATGTCGCAATGGTACTGCGACAAAACTAGTGACCAACGAATGAATGTTTAAGCCGTACCCGGAGGCACGGGCTTCGACGGGTGAAACGAAGACATCAAAGGCTTATGATTGGTGATAACTGTAAACTTGCGACAGTATAAGAAGTCATGGAATTTTGTAACTCCAAAAATCAAAGCGAGAGTTTCCTTCTTGATCTGCGAGTAGTTACGCTGCTCAGAGGAGAGTATCTTCGATGAAATGCGATTGGGCGATCGCGGAAACCAACTTTATGAGCAAAAACAGCTCCGATCCCGAAATCAGAAGCGTCAAACATGAAGAAAACAGGTTTTGCAGGATCGAAGGGCGTAAAACATGTGCTAGATAACCATGTAGATTTAAGCTGCTGAAACGCACGTTCGCATTCAGGCGACCATATGGACGGAACATTCTTTCGACGTAGTCTATGTAATTTTGATGCACGAGATGATACGTTAGGCAAAAACTTGTGATAATAATTGAGCTTGCCTAGAACTTATAGCAATTCTTTAACCGTCTTGGGTGCTGGTAGCTCTGACATTGCTCTTAAATGATCCGGACTTGGATGGATGCCTTGAGAGTTTATCACATGTCCGATGTAGGATAACTGTCCTTATTGAGTCTAAGTCCATTTCCAAGGAGTACGTCAAACAACTGTCTCAAATTCTGCACATGTTCTTGCTACGTAGAACCAGAAACTACGATGTCATATACAGGGTGTTTCAAAAATGACCGGTATATTTGGAACGGCAATAAAAACTAAACGAGCAGCGATAGAAATACACCGTTTCTTGCAATATGCTTGGGACAACAGTACATTTTCAGGTGGACAAACTTTCGAAATTACAGTAGTTACAATTTTCAACAACAGACGGCGCTGCAAGTGATGTGAAAGATATAGAAGACAACGCAGTCTGTGGGTGCGCCATTCTGTACGTCGTCTTTCTGCTGTAAGCGTGTGCTGTTCACAACGTGCAAGTGTGCTGTGGACAACATGGTTTATTCCTTAGAACAGAGGATTTTTCTGGTGTTGGAATTCCACCGCCTAGAACACAGTGTTGTTCCAACAAGACAAAGTTTTCAACGGAGGTTTAATGTAACCAAATGACCGAAAAGCGATACAATAAAGGATCTGTCTGAAAAATTTCAACGGACTGGGAACGTGACGGATGAACGTGCTGGAAAGGTAGGGCGACCGCGTACGGCAACCACAGAGGGAAATGCGCAGCTAGTGCAGCAGGTGATCCAACTGCGGCCTCGGGTTTCCGTTCGCCGTGTTGCAGCTGCGGTCCAAATGACGCCAACGTCCACGTATCGTCTCATACGCCAGAGTTTACACCTCTATCCATACAAAATTCAAACGCGGCAACCCCTCAGCGCCGCTACCATTGCCGCACGAGAGACATTCGCTAACGATATAGTGCACAGGATTGATGACGGCGATATGCATGTGGGCAGCATTTGGTTTACTGACGAAGCTTATTTTTACCTGGACGGCTTGGTCAATAAACAGAACTGGCGCATATGGGGAACCGAAAAGCCCCATGTTGCAGTCCCATCGTCCCTGCATCCTCAAAAAGTCCTGGTCTGGGCTCACCATTTCTTCCAAAGGAATCATTGGCCCATTTTTCAGATCCGAAACGGTTACTACATCACGCTATCTGGACATTCTTCGTGAATTTGTGGCGGTACAAACTGCCTTAGACGACACTGCAAACACTTCCTGATTTATGCAAGATGGTGCCCGGCCACATCGCTCTGCCGACGTCTTCAATTTCCTGAATGAATATTTCGATGATCGTGTGATTGCTTTGGGCTATCCGAAACATACAGGAGGCGTCGTGGATTGGCCTCCCTATTCGCCAGACATGAACCCCTGTGACTTCTTTCGGTGTGGACACTTGAAAGACCAGGTGTACCGCCAGAATCCAGAAACAATTGAACAGCTGAAGCACCTGCATGTGAAGCCATTCCGCCAGACACGTTGTCAAAGGTTTCGGGTAATTTCATTCAGAGACTACACCATATTATTGCTACGCATGGTGGATATGTGGAAAATATCGTACTATAGAGTTTCCCAGACCGCAGCGCCATCTGTTGTTGACAATTGTAACTACTGTAATTTCGAAAGTTTGTCTGCCTGAAAATGTACTGTTGTCCCAAGCATATTGCAACAAACGGTGTATTTCTATCGCTGCTCGTTGATTTTTTATTGTCGTTTCAAATATACCGGTCATTTTTGAAACACCCTGTAGGTAATTACACTCTGAAGGAATCGTCACACAAAGAGTCTGTAACTACTGCTGAAACAGTGCCGGCGGAGAGGCACATCCGAACGGAAGGCTTTTAAATTTGTAGAGACCTAAATGCTTATTCACTACGAGAATCTTCTGTGTTTCTTTATCCACATGAATCTGAAGATAACCATTTTGCAAATGTAATATAGAAAAATATTTGCCTGGACACAGTTTGTCAAGCAAGTCTTATGGACGTGCCAAAGGAAATGTTGCAACAAATTAAGGATTGACGGTGGCTTTAAAATCCACGCACAGTCGCAATTTGCCTGATGGCTTCGTTAAGATAACCAACGGCGATGCCCATAGTGATGCTGTCACCGGTTCAATCACCCCTTGATCCCCAAGATCATGCAGTGTTTTAGCAGCTTTGTCTCGAAGTGCGTGAGGCACTGAGCGACCTCTGAAAAATTTAGGCTGTGCATTGTCCTTTAATTCAATATGCGCCTGAAAATTGTTGACGCAACCTAAACCTGACGAAAAAATGTCAGCAAGCTCTTGACGTAGTTCAGAAACACTGTTCCTGGGAACACTTTTAGTGACAGCTAGTACGTCATCGCGCACAATTAAGGAGAATATATCAAATAAATCTAGACCAAAAATATTTACAGATGATGGTGAACACAGTACATGAAAAGGAACTACCTGAGTTTGTCCACGGTATGTCATTGGCAAACTACACAGTCCTAATATCGCGACTCTTTGACCACTGTAGATAGCTAATGTAAAATTTGCGTTATTCAGTGGAGGTAAACCCAGCAATTCGTAAGTTTTACGATTCATTAGTGAAACGGACGCTCCAGTGTCCAACTGAAGTGTCCTGTCTGTCCAAAATGTCCGACACTTGTCCTAAAGTGAGGTTGGATAATTTAAGAATTTGCTCTCCAGTGGCGTGGGAGTCGGGACAGGTTCCATCAGACTGGACGAAAGCAGTATTCACACCAGAAAATATTGTAACAACTACAGAGGTATCTCTTTAATCAGCGTTGTGGGTAAAATCTTCTCAGGTGTTGTTGAAAGGAAAGTGCGAGTATTAGTTGAGGACAAATTGGATGAAAATCAGTGTGGGTTTAGGCCTCTTAGAGCTTGTCAGGACCAGATCTTTAGCTCACGGCAAATAGTGGAGAAGTGTTACGAGTGGAACAGGGAATTGTATCTATGCTCCATAGATCTAAAAAAAGCATATGACCGGGTTCCTAGGAGGAAGTTATTGTCTGTTCTACGAGATTGTTGAATAGGAGGCAAGCTTTTGCAAGTAATTAAAGGTCTTTACATAGATAGCCAGGCAGAAGTTAGAGTTGACGGTAAATTGAGTTCACGGTTCAGAGTAGTTTCAGGGTTAAGACAAGGCTGCAACCTGTCTCCACTGTTGTTCATATTATTTATGGATCATATGTTGAAAACAATAGACTGGCTGGGTGAGATTAAGATATGTGAACACAAAATAAGCAGTCTTGCATATGCGGATGACTTAGTTGTGATGGGAGATTCGATTGAAAGTTTGCAGAGTAATATTTCAGAGCTAGATCAGAAATGGTAGGACTATGGTATGAAGATTAGCATCTCCAAAACGAAAGTAATGTCAGTGGGAAAGAAATATATATGAATTGAGTGCCAAGTAGGAGGAACAAAGTTAGAACAGGTGGACGGTTTCAAGTTCTTAGGATGCATATTCTCAGAGGATGGCAACATAGTGAAAGAACTGGAAGCGAGGTGCAGCAGAGAGCGCTCAGATACGATCTACTCTCTTCTGCAAGAAGGAAGTCAGTACCAAGACTAAGTTATCTGTGCACCGTTCAATCTTTCGACCAACTTTGCGGGAGCGAAAGCTGCGTGGGTTTGGGTTACCTTGTCAATAAGGTTGAGGTTACTGGTATGAAAGTACCTAGGATGATTGTAGGTAGTAGTGGATGGGAGCAATGGAAGGAGGGTGTCCACAATGAGGAAATCAAAGAAAAACTGGGAATGAACTCTATAGATGTAGCAGTCAGGGCGAACAGGCTTAGATGGTGGGGTCATGTCACACGCATCGGAGAAGCAAGCTTACCGAAGAGACTCATGGGTTTAGCAGTAGAGGGAAGGAGGAGTCGGGGCAGACCAAGGAGAAGGTACCTGGATTCGGTTAAGAATGATTTTGAAGTAATAGGTTTAACATCAGAAGTGGCACCAATGTTAGCACTGAATAGGGGATCATGGAGGAATTTTATAAGCGGGCTATGCTCCAGACTGAACAATGAAATGCATAATCAGTCTTAAATGATGATGATGATGATGATGCTCTCCAATGCGTGTGTCTGTCACGTTTTGCGCAATAGCGTCCCCTACCATGATGTCAGAATATGATATTCCACAAGAACATGAAAATTCAGAGTCACGACTGAGGCCTTGGAAAGTTGCTACCCACTCACTGTTCTTCTGATGAGGTGCTTATTTTATGCAGAGAAATGTTTATATTCTCCTTGTAATAGCTGGTCAATGCTTTAACAAGTTCTTCGCAACTGGGCTGTTCTGGCGAACTTTTCGGGAACAGTTTGAGGAGAATGGGGTACGAGGCCAAGTCAACACAAGATAAAACAGCTGCAGCCTCGTTTTACCTAGAATTTTGTGTGAAGCCGGATGGTGTGAAAACTGCGCCCGCCACTCCTGCCAGCTCTCCACGCTGGCGTCGAAGCAACACCGACCCAAAGGAAGGCCTCGGTGCTTGTTGGTGACGTCACGTCAGCTAGGCACGGCGAACGCCAGGTCTGTTGCAGTCAGAAACGCCTGGGCGTGCTCATCACTATAAATCTCTTATTTTTGGACAAAATGTTTTGTATTGTTTTGGATACTCAGTTTTATTTAGACGAAACATTTTCTTACTACCCTAAAGCTACAAATGAAGATCATAGTTCTGTATTACTGAATCCTGTCGAAACAAACGTAGATCAATATGAAAAGGTGCTTTGCCCCATTGCAAGCTTCGGAAATTTTACATTCAAGTAACTATATTTACTTGACGCATTTTGTTATAGAAACTTACCCCAACCCCCTTACAATGAACTCGTTTCTTTTATTTATTTTCATTTGACATCGTCACTGTAAATGTGAACTTTTTTACATGTGCAATTGTCCAACTGTTGCTAGTCATTAGATTACAGTCGTTTTCAATGAAAGGAATACTAAACAGGAAACAAAATAGCTTCATACGTTGAAAATACTGCTGAGCTTAAACTTTTTTAAACATGCTCATTAGAAAAGATAAATATTTCCTTCTTGCAACTGAAAGGAGAAACTTTCTAAGACAAAAATTTTTTTTTGATAAAACAAGTATCTCTCTTTCGCTTCTTCTTCTGTGCCCCACTCCTCCCCCAACATGTAAAATCGCAAGATACTTCATTAACATTCAGTGTTCCTCGCCCCTTAGTCAAGCAAGATACCTAAAGAAGAGCACCAATATGTTCACAATGTCTTGTAAAAGCAACCCAGCACAAACGTAATTTCCTCAGATTTCCAAATAAGGTAAAGAAGCACGCATTGTGTTGCTGTTGGACCCCGAAGTTGTTTTTGTATATCTCAGAGCAATGTGTTTTGGTCAACTACCGCCAATAGTTTCACGTTTTCCTGTGTCAGAGAGGGAGACACCACCATTATGAGTATGCCTGCAACAGACCTGGAGTTCACCGTGCCTAGCTGACGTGACGTCACCAACAAGCACCGAGGCCTTCCTTTGAGTCGGTGTTGGTCAAAGGCGCAAAAAGGCGGTGCAGTGGCCCGCTGTACGGTCGGCTCCTGTGCAGCCGGTACGTGTGACAGCATGTTGTCCCTGAACGAGCTGTCCCAAGGCGTGCAGTAGTGTATTGGACTGCTGATTCTGCAATCGTAACAGTTCTGCCAGTACATTTTGTTCCTCTGGATTTGCCATCACAATCGGGAGTAGGAGCAAAATTCGCACACACGTCATTCATACAAATCGGAGAGAATGGGTGGCGCAGCCGGGTACATAGTCTAGAAATATTGCAAACTCAAATGAAATAAACGTCTTCTCCGATGTATCGATGAATCAGCTCTGCTATCACTGCACAGATTAGCTAAACAAACTGGAACGTCATCCTCGTCGCCATTTGTTATGATTCTCGTCGTTAGTTGTTATGGTGACAAGTGGCTAATGCTAAACAGAAACATATATTGTGGGTTTGGCAGTGAAGTCGGTAAGGAGCTGACTGCTTAGTCTGTATCTGCAACGACTGAAATAATTTGTAGTCATTGGCAAACAATAATATACAGGGTGGTCCATTGATCGTGACCTGGCCAAAAATATCATGAAATAAGAGTCAGACGAAAAAACTACAAACAACAAAACTTGTCTAGCTTGAAGGGGGAAACCAGGTGGCGCTGTGGTTGGCACGCTAGATGGCGTTGCCATAGGTCAAACGGATATCAACTGCGTTTTTTAAATAGGAACCCCCATTTTTTATTACATATTCGTCTAGTACGTAAAGAAATATGAATGTTTTAGTTGGACCACTTTTTTCGCTTTGTGATAGGAGACGTTGTAATAGTCACAAACATATGGTTCACAATTTTAGAGAACAATTGGTAACAGGTAGATTTTTTTAAATTAAAGTACAGAACGTAGATATGTTCGAACATTTTATTTCGGTTGTTCCAATGTGAACTTATCATTTCTGAGAACGCATGCTGTTACAGCGTGATTACCTGTAAATACTACATTAATGCAATAAATTCTCAAAATGATGTCCGTCAACCTCAATGCATTTGGCAATACGTGTAACGACATTACACTCAACAGCGAGTAGTTCGCCTTCCGTAATGTTCGCACATGCATTGACAATGCGCTGACGCTTGTTGTCAGGCATTGTCGGTGGATGACGATAGCAAAATCCTTCAGCACAGAAAGAAATCCGGGGACGTCAGATTCGGTGAACGTGAGGACCACGGTATGGTTCTACGATGACCAATCCACCTGTCATGAAATATGCTATTCAATAGTTCTTCAAGCGCACGCGAGCTATGTGCTGGTCATCCATCATGTTGGAAGTACATCGCCATTCTGTCATGCAGTGAAACATCTTGTCCTAACATCGGTAGCACATTATGTAGGAAATCAGTATACATTCCACCATTTAGATTGCCATCGATAAAATGGGAGCCAATTTGTAAGTAGGCTGATTAAGTTTTTTTATTGGTAACACCGCCGCCACGTAGCGCTCAGTATGAAAATCACTGGCTGTGCCGTGTGCAGTCTGTGGCTGGTTGGCATTGTTGTAATACTCGCCATTGTAATGTCGGGCAGCGGCAGCTGGATGCTAACAGCGCGTAGCGTTGCGCAGTTGGAGGTGAGCCGCCAGCAGTGGTGGACGTGGGGAGAGAGATGGCGGAGTTTTGAAATTTGTAAGAATTGGTGTCACGAACTGATATATATATTATGACTAGTGAGGTAAATACATTGTTTGTTCTCTATTAAAATCTTTCATTTGCTAACTATGCCTATCAGTAGTTAGTGCCTTCAGTAGTTTGAATCTTTTATTTAGCTGGCAGTAGTGGCGCTCGCTGTATTGCAGTAGTTCGAGTAACGAAGATTTTTTGTGAGGTAAGTGATTTGTGAAAGGTATAGGTTAATGTTAGTCAGGGCCATTCTTTTGTAGGGATTATTGAAAGTCAGATTGCGTTGCGCTAAAAATATTGTGTGTCAGATTAAGCACAGTCGTGTATAAAATGTTCTATGGGGAGGTTTCATATGTCGACCCTTAGCCAAGGATACCTCACTGGAATCTCCTGATTTTTTCTTGTAGTTTGTGTAATTAATGTAGATTTTGTTTACTGCTAGCGCGTAATTGTAGAGAGAATCTCCTTTGTAGTTGTAGTCTTTCATTGTTGTACAGTACAACAGTTGTAGCATGCATGTAGTTTTGCACAAAGTATTTCGCCTCTGCGCTTGCAATTAACTAGATATTATTTTCAGTAATATGTTAATGTGTTCTCTTATTTTTCCTTTTCAAATTGTGCTTTTTTTGTGTTGTCGTGTGAAATATTGTGACAATAATGGCGTGTGAAAAACGTAATACTATGCTCCATAGTAAACTGAGAAATGACAGTGAAGACGAAAGCAGTGTGTTAGCGCCACCACGTAATGAATTAACTAATGTTCAAAGTAGTAATTTGGTAATTGTGCATAGGGAAATGGAGTGGGTTGCAAATAATGGTGTAGGCAGTGAAACAATTAGTGAACAGGAAAGCGTTATCGATCGATCGGTCGGCAACAGTTCGCCTCAGGATTCCGAAATGACAGGGGACACAATATTGCAAATACTGTACATTCAGGTTTTGTGTCCTCACCGTTTTCTCAAATAAGTCAAGACACATTTTCTGTTTTTCAAACTGCGAATATTGCCGGTGCAAATGCATTGCCGAATAGGACTAAGGAACATGTTTCAGACACCAGTGCATTGTTATTACAATTAATGCAACAAATGGGACAAAAGCTTCAAAAGTTAGACACAATGGAACAAAATCAGAGACAAACACAGCAAAAGCTTCAAAAGTTAGACACAATGGAACAAAATCTTCAAAAGTTAGACACAGTGGAACAAAATCAGAGACAAACACAGCAAAAGATGGACACAATGGAACAAAATCAGAGACAAACACAGGAAAAGCTTCAAAAGTTAGACACAGTGGAACATATGCTTGAACAAACACGTGAAGATTTAACTACTGAATTACATAAAATCGAATCGAAATGTCAAAAAGTCTGTAATGACGTAAAAACACAAATTTGTGAGCATTTCCAACCTATTTTTTCGCGGCATGAAAATGCATTACAGAATCACGAAGCAGCCATAAAAGAACTGCAAACAATTGTTCATGAAAATCATGAGACCTTGCAAGCTAAAATTGACTCAGTTGCATCCACCGATTCGGTTACGCAACTTGCAAGAACTCAGGAAAACTTAAAGGTCACAGTAGATTCGATTTCAACACAAATGGACACTCTGAAACTTGGTTCAGAAAAACACACTGAGGAAATGTGTTCACTATCGGAGAAAGTAGCCGAACTTTCAGATCAGTTCACTAACTTATCTACGAAGGTAGATGATGATCTGAATGACACAAAACCTGTAGCCTTCACTGACACTGAAGAGTATGAACAAATTAGGAAATTCAAACAGAATCAAAATCAAATCAACACACAGTACAAAAGAGAAATGCGGGAAGTACAAGATCAGTTGGCTCAAGTAATACAAGAATTACATATTTCAGAGGACACTCGCGCCCCAGTATGGGAAGAGGGACATAGCAATACAGAACAACCACAAAATAATAACACAGGGCATTTCGGAAATTATGAAAGAAATTGGCAAGGTACACCGAATTTTGAGATGGAACCGCCGAAACGACGTAACAATAACCGACATGCGACTCGCCGACATGATGCTTTTGACTATAAGCTGTTCATTACTACACGTAAATTCAAAACATTTAAGAATTCTGGCAACGACATTCATCCACAAGCGTGGCTTCATCAATTCTCTCATTGTTTTCCTCCCAACTGGTCATTAGAGCACAGATTAGAATTTATGTGTGGCTACTTGGAGAATGAACCAGCTGTAAGAATGCGATCGATCATTCACGATTGTCATAGTGAAGGAGAATTTTATCATGCCTTCCTCTCAGCATATTGTTCTCAAGCCACACAAGACCGAGTAAAACATAGCATCATGATGATGAAACACTTTGAACAATCTAAATTTTCCAGTCTCGTCAAATATTTTGAAGAGATGTTACATAAGAATCTATATCTTTCAAACCCATATAGCCCTTCAGAACTCATCCGCATTTGCATAATGAAATTGCCGGAACATTTAAGGAATATTGTTTTGGCAGGGCGTTGCAAAGACGACATTGAAGCTTTTCAGGGACTCTTACAAGAATTAGAAAGTGACACTGACAATCGCGGAACGCGAAAACAAAAGCACAACAATTACAGGTCATATCCGTCGCAATTCCGCGATGAAAGAAATAATAACTGGACACGACAAGGCTATTCTTACAATGCAAATCGTGAACAAAACAGACACCACCCATATGACAACCACTGGCAGAGTAATAGTTACAGAGGAAGATCGCATTTCCGTAGCTATGAATATCACACAGACAATCAGAGAAACAGGCAATATGGGAACCAAAATAAATATTATCAGGGGAGACAGAATAACTTTAGACGCAACGGTCCAGCGCGCAGTTACGATTCAGGGAGAAATTCTCCACTACATGACCGACAAACAAGAAACTATGTAAACTACCGACAAAACGACAGAGCTGAATTCCATCAGAACTGGCGAGCTTCAAACAGGTCAGGGCCTTCTCGTCAAGGTCACTTTGTAGAAGTTAGGTCTCCTAATCCCAAAAACGGCGCGCGCCAACAAAGAGAAAGACAATGACCCGCACCGCAGGCAGCCGCGTGCGCCGGCTGGCTCAGAGAAAAATAACAGAGGCACTAACCTTGAGAAAAGATTTAGCATTCCTTAGAGACGTATAAATCATGATAATTGCTTTTCAGTTGACAGTCTGTGTACTAGGAAGAGTAAAGGTTTACACCACATTTCACATGTAAAACCGTTTATTGAAAGATAATCTGCTTTTTAACTTTGTCTTTGCCATAAAACATTTCACTTCACATTTCTAGTATGATTTGTCACACTGAGAAACTGTTAACATGCAACAATGTTTGAAGTTTACTATCCAGTCTAGAACCTACGGAACATATTTAGACAGTATTTACGAGTGTTTTGTTATAGTGAACAGACGTCACAGTGTTATGTGCGTGTACATTCTTGCTTGTTAGTTGCACGATTACGTAGGCTGACATACTTAGAACAGTTACCAGTACTGCTAATGAGATTTTAATGCAACATTTTGGTTTACTTGAAAATAAATTCTGGATTTAAAGTTCTTTCTGTGAGATTAAAGATGACTTAGCATTTGGTTTCTTTGATAGCTACACGATTATATCACGAACTACTAATATGTGACATGATTTACATTGTTGCTTTTGCGTTGTATCTGTTTTATATCTGCACAATTTTTCTGTATTATTCTGGAAAGTAAAACATGTTTTAGTAGTAACGTTTGTGGTATAGCTACAATGAGACAGCCTTTTCTGTAGCACAACAATACGTTACAGTACAGTACTTACTTCATCACAGCAATAAGCGTAGTAATACGATATCTATACGCAAAGCATTTCAATTTCGTTTATCATGAGGTAAGTACATTGACTTCTGCAGAACGTAGCTTTCGGAGGACAATAACTACGACACTTCCACAGAGATTGTCTTACAGCAAGACGCACATTTAGCGCTACAGGACACGCATTAAACTATTTATTTTTCAACATATTTGAATTACAAAGAAAGTTTTCCGTGATACATTTCATTCCATTGCTGTAATCTGTAACACCTGAGGATATAATTACATTAATCCTCAGGGGGGTACACGCTTACTTTGTGTACCATGTGTTTGGCAAGCACAAGGAGCCCTAGCTAATATGGTATTTGTTTATACAACTTTACACATCGGTACCATATTTCTCTAACACATAAATTACACAGCTATCTGTTCATTTAACTGAGAGAGACAAACATTTACTTTACTACATCAGTGACAGATGTTTACGTAATTACACCATTGGATAACTTCACACTTACGAAGTTGTATTTTGTGAACTGTTCATATTTTTTAGGAACTATTGTGATACTATGAGAGCTTTGAATGAGATATTTGGTATTGGATCATGATTTTTAAAGTACGTTTGAGGCAGATGACACTTTTAACATGAGCAGAGATTTTTTTTTAGGTTTTGAAATTATTGGAGGAAGCGACGGAGATTTTGAGAATTTGACTGTGGTGTTATGATGTTATTATTACGTCGAAGATGTGAATTATGCTGCTGAAGTATGCTTAAGCTGATGCTATATGAGTTATTTGGTTATGCTACGTATCTGTTATGATGACATATTGAAGAAGTGTCGACGAATATACATATGTGTAATAAGGTAAGGAATAATGAGTAGTGGTTAGGGACTCTGGTTTGTGAAAAAAGTGGTTGGAAACCAAGAATCGTACTTTAAGAGATGAAATGCATGTAAATGCGTGAATGTACCACAATGCCGCCGAAAATTTTTTGGACACTGTTATATTTACAGGATTTTGTTTCTACAGATTTGTAACGCAAGTTCTTGACCTGTGAAATTTTTTATATGAGACTGCCACTGTAGCGGAAACTGCTGTCGTAAATATTTCGATAAGACAGTTAAGGGACCACCTGCGCGTAATGCGTCGTGGGCACCCAGCTGGGCGACAGCCACCGGGAAACAAGCCATTAGTGTGTGCCTTTCAGAGGCACAGGTGGAGAAAAAAATAAAGAGGCCATTACCCGCGCTATTGAAATTCCTTTGTAGAAAGCACCGCAAATACGACACGCTCATTACTGAGAAAGATACTTACATCTGACACCTGATTATAACAAACGTCTTTCTACGAAAGTTGAGAGAATTCTACTAACTTATAAAATGTCACATGACTATTGAATGATATTTTTATGCTTTGTCCATAGTTGCTTATTTCATTTGATATCTGTTTTCCAGCTGTGTTGCAGCTTTGGTTTTATAAAATTAAATGCATTTGCTAATGTGAACACTTTCTGTCGACAGATCTATTAAATAATTATTTTATGATCCACATTCTGCGAAAAAGGAGCTCTTGGAATGGAAAGAGCAATAAGAAGCGACTAATAACAGTAACTGTATATATAATTTTCTTTTCAAGTACTTGGTAATTTGTTGTAGCATTAGTTTTTGTGGTGCACCACTTTAATTGCATAGACATTAAGATGTGAATAGACATTGTCCTTATCTGCATTCTTGTCTTTAGTGTAACATTTTTTCTGCTTGAGCTTTGTCATGTTTAGGTATAAGTTATTACATTTATTGCTGCTTGCTATGCTTACTTGCATTTTTTTATTCATTGCTGTTTGTGTTAATCGTTTTGTGCTGCTGCATTGCGTCGTCCCTTAGTTTAGCATCTGAGCTCAGTAGATTTTAAGTTAGCTTAAGAGGGGGTAGACTATATAAGAAACTAACTATGATGAATTGGAAGAGAAGCATTGAGAAGCTATATGAAAATGATTTGGCCAAAAAAAGTAGTGTATAGTGTAGAAAAACTATTTTTGAAAGAGGATGAGAAAAGTACAGAAAGCAGGTATAGATAGGACTTTTTGGAAATAATGAAGAACGAAGGGAGATCTCCGAGATGTAAAGAAAGTTTTGTTTGCAAAATACTGCAGTAAAGCAAACCCTGTCCTTTCCTTGTGTTATCCCACTATGTGTTTGTGTACTCTTGTATATTTGTGTTCTTCCTGTCTTTATGTGTTTAGCTAATAATATTTACATTGTAGAATTTTTCTGATGTTTAGACATTATTTATTCTCTTTTATATTAATGCTAATGTGTGAAGTTGATGTTTCAATAATTATTCTGATCTTTTATGTATGTACTTATGTCATAATTTTTGCAACACCTATGAATTTGTTATTTCGATTCTTTTGTAAAGCCTGTACTACTGCAAATGTTCTCTGTATTGTTATGTTATTTAAAGATGTATTTTGTACCTTTGTTATTGTATTCTTATGTTATAAAATTGTAACTGACACCAGTTCATCAAATTAAGTAACTTGTAAATTACATTTCACTGTACACGTTTCTGTTGGTCATAGTATATGCACAATATGTGAGAAGTAGGGACTGATAGTGTTTGCACATGTGTTATAACTCAGCAAGGGACTGGTTAACAGCATTGCTGGTTCTAAGGACAATTCCAAAAACTTTGTGAGTGGACAAGTGGTGGGTTATGGACTTGCTATGTTATCCGCAAGACTCATCAATGGTGATTGTGCGCCTGCACAGTCAAACAGATGGCTGCTGGCCATCTCTACAAGGACTACAGTGGGTCTACACCTTTGACGACCCACCGGTACCATTATTTCTACAAGGACTGCAGTGGGTCTGCACCTCTGGTGGCCCACCAATAGTAATCTCTACCAGGACTACAGTGGGTCTCCTCTGTGATGACCTACCTACCGATAGTCTTCAACGTCGACTGACTCTGCTGTGGCGCATAACCTGTCTGCATGTCAAGAGTCAGCACTGTCTTTCGTTGGAAGGACAACACTACTTCTTCAAGACTGCTTAGAAATCCACTACTTCCAAGTGCAATTTCTTTTATTGCTCAGACTTTGAAAAAAAAAAAACACTGCAATTTTACTATGATGAACGATCAGGACTGTCTTTATGGACTGTGAGAGAATTTTAGCTTCTGACCAACATTGTATCAATAAGTGTGTGCATTTGATATCTTTGTTATAGTAATTATGAAAAATTTTATCAAATCATTATTGGCCACTGCCCAAAACAATTTGTAAAAATTTTTTGTGGGGAGCATGGGGGCTATGCAAGTAGGCTGATTAAGTTTTTTTATTGGTAACGCCGCCGCCACGTAGCGCTCAGTATGAAAATCACTGGCTGTGCCGTGTGCAGTCTGTGGCTGGTTGGCATTGTTGTAATACTCGCCATTGTAATGTCGGGCAGCGGCAGCTGGATGCTAACAGCGCGTAGCGTTGCGCAGTTGGAGGTGAGCCGCCAGCAGTGGTGGACGTGGGGAGAGAGATGGCGGAGTTTTGAAATTTGTAAGAATTGGTGTCACGAACTGATATATATATTATGACTAGTGAGGTAAATACATTGTTTGTTCTCTATTAAAATCTTTCATTTGCTAACTATGCCTATCAGTAGTTAGTGCCTTCAGTAGTTTGAATCTTTTATTTAGCTGGCAGTAGTGGCGCTCGCTGTATTGCAGTAGTTCGAGTAACGAAGATTTTTTGTGAGGTAAGTGATTTGTGAAAGGTATAGGTTAATGTTAGTCAGGGCCATTCTTTTGTAGGGATTATTGAAAGTCAGATTGCGTTGCGCTAAAAATATTGTGTGTCAGATTAAGCACAGTCGTGTATAAAATGTTCTATGGGGACGTTTCAAATTATCCTTCCTCCCATAATGCCGCACCATACATTAACCCGCCAAGGTCGCTGATGTTCCACTTGTCTCAGCCATCGTGGATTTCCCGTAGCCCAATAGTGCGTATTATGCTGGTTCACGTTACCGCTGTTGGTGAATGACGCTTCGTCGCTAAATAGAACTCGTGCAAAAAATCTGTCATCGTCCCGTAATTTCTCTTGTGCCCAGTGGCGTGCAATCGATGTTGTGTAGCATTCTCTACACCGACATTTTTGAGATTCCCGATTCTCGCGCAGTTTGTCTGCTACTGATGTGCTGATTTCCGGCGACAGCAGCTAAAACACCTGCTTGGGCATCACCATTTGTTGCAGGTCGTGGTTGACGTTTCACATTTGCTGAACACTTCCTGTTTCCTTAAATAAAGTAACTATCGGGCGAGCGGTCCGGACACTTAGATGATGTCGTTCAGGATACCGAGCAGCATATATAGCACACGCCCGTTGGGCATTTTGATCACAATAGCCATGCATCAACGCGCTATCGACATTTTCCGCAATTGGTTAAAGGCCCGTTTTAACACGGGTAATGTGTCACGAAGCAAATACCGTCCGCACTGGCGGAACGTTGCATTTGTGACTATTACAGCGCCATCTATCACAAAGCGAAAAAATTTGTCCAATTGAAACATTGATATTTCTTCACTTACTACACGAATATGTAATAAAAATGGGGGTTCCTATTTAATAAAACGCAGTTTATATCCGTTTGATCTATGGCAGCGCCATCTAGCGGGCCAACCATAGCGCCATCTGGTTTCCCCCTTCAAGCTAGACGAGTTTCGTCCTTTTTTTCGTTTGTTGCTTATTTCGTGGTATATTTGGCCCTGTATATTGTACTTAACTTGTGTTACAGGCTTCTTCATATGCTGCATACATATATCTAGAGAGGCATTACTTATGCCATACTTGACTAAGCGCCTTGTTAGAGATTGCTTCCTATCAGCTGAAGGCTATGCTACATTCCTAGTTGACGTCCCGACCAAGAGTGAACGAGAGCTTGTCACAAGCAGCGGAGCGGCGCTAGTCGCGACTCGCGGGTCCAGCGATATCTATTACGGACCGCGGTCGATATCTGCGAACCATAAACAGTGTGGTAGAGAACGTTGATGTCACACGTCTGGGCTTACAAGGCCTTTTATCTGTGCCGTAGTAACTGTACGATCTGCCACTGCTGAGCTTACAATAAGACGAGCCTGGCGGCCATCTGTGCTGCGTGAGAGTCCAGAAACTCGTCTACGGGTGTGAGAATGTTCACGTGGCCACTGATATATCGTTGCTCAATTGACGCAGCAAAAGTCGCTCAGTCGTGGCCCTGAACATTGCCTTTTAGAGGGTAGGCACAGACGTCGGTGTGATAGGTATGCCACTACGGTAGCGGTTGGCAGAAGGCGGTGAAACCATTATAAGCACATCTAATATTGCCCACCCGGTTGGCCGTGCGGTCTAACGTACTGCTTTCGGGGCGGGAAGGAGCGCCTGGTCCCCGGCACGGACCCGTTGGCGGATTTGTGTCGAGGCCGGTGAACCGGCCCGTCTGTGGATGGTTTTTGGCGGTTTTCTATCAGCCTCGCCGAATGCGGGCTGGTTACCCTTATTCCGCCTCAGTTACACTATGTCGGCGATTGCTGCGCAAACAAATTATCCATGTACACGTACACCATCATTACCGTACCACGCAAAACATAGGGGTTACACTCGTCTGTTGTGAGACGTTCCCTGGGGGTCCACCGAGGGCCGAACCGCACAATAACCGTGGGATCGATGTGGGGCGGCGGAGGGGTGAAGTGGACTGCGGTAGTCGTCGTGGGGTGGTGGACCACTTCGGCTGCGGCGGGGACGGAGCCTCTCCGTCGTTTCTACGTCGCCGGTTAACATACAATACAATACGATACTTCTAATATTTCCAAGGTGGCATATGCCGTCATTGGATCAAAATCGACGTCTTCTTCCCATGTGCATATGTGTATTAACTTTTTTCCGGCATTGTATGCAGGTATTATTTGTGGATATTACGTGTGGACAGTAGTTGCAATTTGTTGCTTAAGCTGAATGTCACAATTTCCTTCTCCAGTCCTTGTGATTTGAGCTTTCACCTCCTCACTGCTTTGCTGTTATAACAACCGTTAAAATACATACGTAAACACAATGAAAGGGCGCGCTTCGACGAAGCTCGACGTCTTCAGAATGCTGGATGGGGGTGTGTGGAGCTAGATGCGCTCTGCCTGCCTCCTATCGCACTCCATTTATCTAACAGCCTGAAGCGACTTTCGTCCCACGTCCTAACGTACGCAGTACTGTGGGCTCTCTGCCTACCTCTATACTTTTATTTTTTAATGAAACGCGTTTGTTACGCTGAATTGCAGATGGGGAAACTGAGAACGAGTATTCTGCTGTGTAAATCGCACTCGCTGAAGCCATTGCCGCTATCTGAGAAGCGCCGAGACAAACTCATAACGCAGCACTGCCGGCCGGCGTTTGTGGAACAGCGCTCGTACATCGCGTCTCGGTTGAGCGGAAGCCCCACTAAAAGCATTGCCCGCGTTGTTCCGAGAAACAAGAGCGTCGCCAGATGACTATCTCCTGCGCAGAGGGCGCACCCAATGGACTTGAGCGCTCGCGATGCAGCTCTTTTATCTTCGTATTAATTCATTTCCCGCGTTCTTTCTTTTTATTCGTACTGGGTAAATACTGAGTGAAGTTATTTTTGTGGCTGCACTTGCCCCGTGATTACCTCTTTAACGAAAAGTTCTGTGCAGTAGCAGCCCCCCCCCCCCCCCCCCGACTACATTACAATGACTAATGACTGCCTGATATATATATAAAACACAGCTGAAACGGGATAGCCAAATGTATATATATTGACAGAAACAACGACCTTCTCCTACTCAACTAATTTTTATAAAATGTAGCCCAGATCAATGAATCTGAAAGTGTGAATTTACTCATTAGTTTCGAAATTAAAAAGGAAAAGTGAAACGAGAATAATTAGCAGAAAACAATGCCACTACCAGTCCACCATGAACAACCATATTGTGCACCAACAGTGGTTCTCATACTTCCTGTGTTGCAAGCAGAAAACAAAAAAATCTCCACTTCGAATTCAAACGTTTCTTTGATTTACGGAAACACACTTCCATCCAAATTCTGAAAAAAAATCACGTACTATGATTTTGTACTGTAACTATTGAGTCTCGAATAATACACTGAAGAGCCAAAGAAACTGGTGCACCAGCCTATTATCGAGTAGGGTCCACGTGAGCACGCAGAATTGCAGCAACGCGACGTGGCAGGGACTCGACTAATGTCTGAAGTAGTGTTGGAAGGAAAAGACACCATGAATCATGCAGGACTGTCCATAAATCCGTAAGAGTACGAAGGGGTGGAAATCTCGTCTGAACAGCACGTTGCAGGGCATACCAGATATGCTCAATATTTTTCTTGCCTGGGGAGTTTCGTGACCACCAAAAGTGTTTAAGCTGAGAAGAGTGTTTCTGGAGCTAGTACGTCGCAATTATGGAAGTGTGGGGTGTCGCGTTGTCCTGCTGGAATTGTCCAAGTCCGTCGGAATCTACAATGGACATGAATGGAAGCAGGTGATCAGACAGAATGCTTACGTGTGTGTCACCTGCCAGAGTCGTATCTAGATGTATCAAGGGGCCATATCACTCCAGCTGCAAACGTTCCACACCATTACAGAGCCTCCACGAGCCTGAACAGTTCCTGCTGACATGCAGGGTCCATGGATTCATGAGTTTGTCTCCATACCCATAGATCTCCATCCGCTCGATACAATTTGAAACGAGAGTGTCTGCAGTCATCAACAGCCGAATATCGGTGTTTACGCGCCCAGGCGAGGCGTAAAGCTTTCTGTCGTGCAGTCATCAAGGGTACATTAGTGGGCCTTCGACTCCGAAAGCCCATATTGATGATGTTCCATTGAATGGTTCGCACGCTGACACTTGTTAATGGCCCAGCACTGAAATATGTAGTAACTTGCGAAAGTGTTGCCTCTCCGTCACTGAACTATTCTCTTCATTCGTCGTTGGTCCCATTCTTGCAGGATCGTTTTCCGATCGCAGCGATATCGGAGATTTGAAGTTTTGCCGGATTCCTGATATCCATGGTACACTCATGAAATGATTATAAGGGAAAATCGCCACTTCGTCACTACCTCGGAGATGCTGCGTCATATCGCTCGTGAGCCGACTGTAACACCACGTTCAAACTCACTTAAATCTTGGTAACCTGTCATTGTGGCAGCATCAACCGATCTAAAAACTGCGCCACACACTTGTGTTCTTTTGTAGACATTGCCGACCGCAGTGACGTGTTCTACCGTTTTACATATCTCTGTACTTGAATGGGCATGCGTGTACCAGTTTCCTTGGCGCTACAGTGTTCAAGGGAAAGTCAAAAGAAAACCGAACAGTCCACACGACAGGTGGCCTTACTGTTGTTACGTTTCAGTGCTGATGTGGTAGGGGAACGGCATAGTGTCACATTAGTGGTGCACGCAGTTGTTGGGTCATGACCATGATTCTTGACCGGCTGTTCCAGTGTGTTCCTCCAGCTGCCACAATACAGTACTGCTAGCGCCTACGATTCGACTACCCTTCAGATAGCTATGTAGTAGAGGTGGCCCATTCGCTACACGGAGTCCTGTGATCACATGGAAACAAGTTCCTCGGAATTGAACCAAGATCGGACGAAGGCTACACTTCAGAAATTTAGTTGGGAAACACTGCAACATCATTCGTACAGCCTGTATCCTTCACCACGTGATTTTCACATCTGTGGCGACCTGAAGAACATGTTGGGGCTGTCGACCCGTTAGCAAAACAGGATTGCACTACTAATCAGACCAAAACCACACTCTCTGAGTAACTAAAGGACGAGATAGTAACTACTCGATGGTAATGAATGGAAGCGCAGGGGAGTACGGTCAGGTCGTGTATAGGAATCTGGACATGACGTGAATTCAGTGTGACTATAGCGACAAATTGGGATTATCCGCGCAACATGAGGCAGTTGAAGGAACGGGAAAAGACTAGGCGCGTTACGTTGCAGTACGGTGGTGTTCGTCTTTACAACATGGCCAGCTGACAGCATTGCGATCACTTCACATGGGGAAGAATCATCGGGAAACTGGAAGAACTGCGACGTGCATGGGGAGCTTTCAGATACATGGGCACTGCTGCCCAAAGGAGAGGAGTTGATCGACCACGATCACCTACAGCAGCAGACGACCACTACATTGTGCAACAGGCAACAAGCGACCCTCATTGAACAGCGGGTGTAACTGCAACCACATTTACCTCACGGCGAAGTGCATGGGTGTTTTCTCTTTATCATACGACCGTTATTTCCGTTGACAACTGCACATTGGCAACATCGTTTGCGATGTTGTCAACAAGCAGTGGGTTCACGTTTTTTTCTTGGATGAGGGTAGACTTAGCGTGAGTAGAGTTTCTGGATGTACCCTCATACGGTGAGAGGTGGGAACAGGTAACGCACTTATGAACACTAACGATCGTGTTCGTTTAGGTGGTCCAGGTGTTGTGGTGTGAGGAAATATAACGTTGCATGACTGACCAACAGTTCTGTGAACACAGTACAGTTACTGGTCGGTTGTGACACTGTACAACTTCCCCAAGTGCGTCTCACCAGGTGTGCTTTCGGCCCTGATTTGATTTTTATGGATGAAAAAGCGCGATCGCATCGAACTGTGCCGGTGGAGGACCTCTCCCTACGAGATGATATTCAGCGAATGGACTTACCATTGCGGTCGCACGTTCGAATCCTGCCTCGGGCATGGATGTGTGTGATGTCCTTAGGTTAGTTAGGTTTAAGTAGTACTCAGTTCTAGGGGACTGATGACCTCAGCTGTTAAGTCCCATAGTGCTCAGAGCCATTTTGAACATACGTGGGTTTTTCGGAAAGTAGGTTCCGATCAGTCGTGAAATGGAAACCACTGGGAAAATCCGGTAAAGCTTTGCACAGACGTGTTGGGTAGTGTCTCTAGTACGCCCATCTATCGTGTCGCGCCGCTGTTTTCAGTTTTGAGTAAACACTGAGCACGTATAGATGCATAGGGAATAGCGACTCCAAGTATGAGGGCCTTGCTAGAGATTTCACCTGTGTCATGCAGCCCATACGACACAACTGTTGAGCAGTTCCTTCAAATGGTTCAAATGGCTCTGAGCACTATTCGACTCAACTGCTATGGTCATAAGTCCCTTAGAGCTTAGAACTACTTAAACCTAACTAACCTAAGGACATCACACACATCCATGCCAGAGGCAGGATCCGAACCTGCGACCGTAGAGGTCGGGCGGTTCCAGACTATAGCGCCTAGAACCGCTCGGCCACCCCGGCCGTCTTCATGCCAATTCTCAGCTTCACACCGCAGAGGCAATGAAGGCGGTCCTGCAGCGTTTCCGATGAGAAGTGTATGATCACCCACAATACATTCCGTAATTGGCTCCCCCTGAATCTCATCTCGGCTCAGAAGAACCGCTGGCTATGAAGACAAAATTTTTCCACAGACAACGATCTGCAGACCAGTGCAGATAACTGGCCGAAAGCACCGGCGGCTGCTCTCTATAACGAGGATATTGGAAATTTGATTCATTACTGCTGCGACAACACTCGAAGTTGGAGCGGCGACTAAGATGTAGGTGGACGGTGCACCTAATTGTGTGGCCGACGGTCGAAGAAACTTTTCGGTTCCCACGTTTCGTCCACAGCTGCGCTGGACATCTTCGGTGGTGCTCCTGGTGACGCTGAGTACTGCAGACTGACGAGTCGGACTTCGGAGAGCGACATCAATACTGTATAACGAGGGTGTGGTCGAGTTTACACAGGATCAGCACAGATAATCTTCGTCATAGATAAAACTTAACTATCGACTGTCGGCTGATAAAAACTTATCCATCGATTCTGCAGAGCCACTGTCCGTAAATCATTGAGTTTCATGGCTTCTTCTTTTTTGTTAAAATTATTGCTGTACTTACATATTTTGATGGCTTCTCTTGTATTGGTGGAAAATAGTTTCTCATTGTAGATAAAATTTTGGTTTGGGGAAACTTCATAATTTCCTGACTCAAGAGCATGCTCTGCTACAGCGATCTTTCTGTTTTCCCTAGCCGGCTAAGACTTTTATGGTCTTCGAGTCTTATTTTCAAGCATCTCTTGATAGTTCCAGTGCAGATCTTTCCACAAGCACACGGAATATCATATACTAGACTTGCTGACACAGGAGTACATTTGTCATTTACAGACGTGAGTGACTGACATATTTTCGTATTGGTCTAAAAGTCGGTCTGATTTCATGTTTCTGTAAAATATTTCCTGCCTGATCAGTTACTTTTTTGAAAAAAGGGAAAGAAACCGTTTTCTTCCATCGCTGTCTTTATCGTTGCCCTTTTTTCCTACCGTTATTTGGTCGCAGAACCCTATTGACATCCTTGCGTGAATAGCCGGTCTTCTCTAAAGCCTGCTTCAGAAATTTAATTCGCCGTCCTGGTGTTGCGGCGTACAAATTCTTTTGGATCTGTCGACAAGACTTTTAATGACACCTCTCTTTTGTTGCGCATGATGGTTGGAGTTCATATGTAAATGTCTATCTGCATGTGTGATTTTCCGAAAAAACATGTTTCAATCTTCCATCCGCCTATCTCACAACCAGAACACCCAAGAAGTATATTGCGTTTTCTTTTTTGGATTTATAATATTCAAATAACAAAAGAATTTTTCTAAAGCTTTTTTATCATGTGACCGAACCACAAATGCATCATCGACAAATCGATGTCAATGGTGTCTGTGATAACACATCCTATTAAGAACCATGTCTCGCCATTTGTAATTTCCAAAGACCATCGTAAAGTGCTGCGACTTCAGTGCAATAATTGTCTTCGAATAAAAGCATCGTTTAGTTACTTTCTGTACAATACCGTAGCTGTTATTTCTATGTATGGATACAAGTCTCATCGAGCTATGTTACTTGACCGTGATATATCATGTTGAAATTACTTCGTTCTTAACTACTGCACACAAGTGTACGTGCAGGACAACACAAACAGATCGTAGCACAATAACGCTTACCAGTACAGGTCTGCCCTCTTTAATCAGGATAAAAGTGTTAAAATAAATTCTCTGAATAAGACATGGAGTAATATAGCCCTCACAATGACTCAACGTCGATATACTTCATGCCAAGCCACGACATGATCTATTTGCTTTACATTTACATTTACATTTACATCCATACTCCGCAAGCCACCTGACGGTGTGTGGCTACAGTATATGTTAATTTAACGACATGAATTGTTTTCTGATTTTTTGACTGAAGATTTTAGAAATTTTTTAAATTATTTAGGCTATTTTACATCCATTGGATTTATTTGTAAATTACTATTACAACAAATACTGTGGCGCAGTTTAATAATGGGTATGCTGGTTATTTCCTTAACTCAATGACACACGATTATAATAGAGAATATTTGCAGTAATTTATCCCAGGTAATTTATCCCCCCATGAACCATGGACCTTGCCGTTGGTGGGGAGGGTTGCGTGCCTCAGCGATACAGATAGCCGTACTGTAGGTACAACCACAACGGGGGGGTATCGGTTGAGAGGCCAGACAAACGTGTGGTTCCTGAAGAGGGGCAGCAGCCTTTTCAGTAGTTGCAAGGACAACAGTCTGGATGATTGACTGATCTGGCCTTGTAACAATAACCAAAATGGTCTTGCTGTGTTGGTACTCCGAACGGCTGAAAGCAAGGGGAATCTACGGCCGTAATTTTTCCCGAGGGCATGTAGCTTTACTGTATGATTAAATGATGATGGCGTCCACTTGGGTAAAATATTCCGGAGTTAAAATAGTCCCCCATTCTGATCTCCGGGCGGGGACTACTCAAGAGGATGTCGTAATCAGGAGAAAGAAAACTGGCGTTCTATGGATCGGAGCGTGGAATGTCAGATCCCTTAATTGGGCAGGTAGGTTAGAAAATTTAAAAAGGGAAATGGATAGGTTAAAGTTAGATATAGCGGGAATTAGTGAAGTTCGGTTGCAGGAGGAACAAGACTTCTGGTCAGGTGACTACAGGGTTATAAACACAAAATCAAATAGGGGTAATGCAGGAGTAGGTTTAATAATGAATAGGAAAATAGGAATGCGGGTAAGCTACTACAAACAGCATAGTGAACGCATTATTGTAGCCAAGATAGATACGAAGACCACACTTACTACAGTAGTACAAGTTTACATGACAACTAGATTTGCAGATGATGAAGAAATTGAAGAAATGTATGATGAAATAAAAGAAATTATTCAGGTAGTGAAGGGAAACGAAAATTTAATAGTCGTGGGTGACTGGAATTCGAGTGTAGGAAAAGGGATAGATAGCTAACACTTGGTTTAACAATTATGAAAGAAGGTTGTATACATGGAAGAACCCTGGAGATACTAAAAGGTATCAGATGTATTATATAATGGTAAGACAGAGACTTAGGAACCAGGTTTTAAATTGTAAGATATTTCCAGGGGCACATGTGGACTCTGACCACAATCTATTGGTTATGACCTGTAGATTAAAACTGAAGAAACTGCAAAAAGGTGGGAATTTAAGGAGATGGGACCTGGATAAACTGAAAGACCCAGAGGTTGTACGGAGTTTCAGGGAGAGCATAATGGAACAATTGACAGGAAGGGGGGATAGAAATACAGCAGAAGAAGATCGGGTAGCTTTGAGGGATGAAGTAGTGAAGGCAGCAGAGGATCAAGTAGGTAAAAAGACGAGGGCTAGTAGAAATCCTTGGGTAACAGAAGAAATATTGAATTTAATTGATGAAAGGAGAAAATATAAAAATGCAATAAATGAAGCAGGCAAAAAAGGAATACAAACGACTCAAAAATGACATCGACAGGAAGTGCAAAATGGCTAAGCAGAGATGGCTAGAGGACAAATGTAAGGATGTAGAGGCTTATCTCACTAGGGGTAAGACAGATGCTGCCTTTGGAAAAAAGAGAACCCCTTGTATGAATATCAAGAGCTCAGATGGAAACCCAGTTCTAAGCAAAGACGGGAAAGCAGAAACGTGGATGGAGTGTATAGAGGGTCTATACAGGGGCAATGTTCTTGAGGACAATATTATGGAAATGGAAGAGGATGTAGATGAAATGGGAGATACGATACTGCGTGAAGAGTTTGACGGGGCACTGACAGACCTGAGTCGAAACAAGGCCCCGGGAGTAGACAACATTCCATTAGAACTACTGACAGCCTTGGGAGAGCCAGTCCTGACAAAACTCTGGTGAGCAAGATGTATGAGACAGGTGAAATACCCTCAGACTTCAAGAAGAATATAATAATTCCAATCCCAAAGAAAGCGTGTGTTGGCAGATGTGAAAATTACCGAACAATCAGTTTAATAAGCTACGGCTGCAAAATAATAACACTAATTCTTTGCAGACGAATGGAAAAACTAGTAGAAGCCGACCTCGGGGAAGATCAGTTTGGATTCCGTAGAAATACTGGAACACGTGAGGCAATACTGACCGTACGATTTATCTTAGAAGCTAGATTAAGAAAAGGCAAACCTACGTTTCTAGCATTTGTTGACTTAGAGAAAGCTTTTGAAAATGTTGACTGGAATACTCTCTTTCAAATTCTAAAGGTGGCAGGGGTAAAATACAGTGAGCGAAAGGCTATTTACAATCTGTACAGAAACCAGATGGCAGTTGTGAGAGTCGAGGGACATGAAAGAGAAGCAGTGGTTGGGAAGGGAGTAAGACAGGGTTGCAGCCTCTCCCCGATGTTATTCAATCTGTATATTGAGCAAGCAGTAAAGGAATCAAAAGAAAAATTCGGAGAAGGTATTAAAATCCATGGAGAAGAAATAAAAACTTTGAGGTTCGCCGATGACATTGTAATTCTGTCAGAGACAGCAAAGGACTTGGAAGAGCAGTTGAATGGAATGGACAGTGTCTTGAAAGGAGGATATAAGATGAACATCAACAAAAGCAAAACGAGGATAATGGAATGTAGTCGAATTAAGTCGGGTGATGCTGAGGGAATTAGATTAGATAATGAGACACTTAAAGTAGCAAAGGAGTTTTGCTATTTGGGGAGCAGAATAACTAATGATGGTCTAAGTAGAGAGGATATAAAATGTAGACTAGCAATGGCAAGGAAAGCGTTCCTGAAGAAGAGAAATTTGTTAACATCCAGCATAGATTTAAGTGTCAGGAAGTCATTTCTGAAAGTGTTTGTATGGAGTGTAGCCGTGTATGGAAGTGAAACATGGACGATAAATAGTTTGGACAAGAAGAGAATAGAAGCTTTCGAAATGTGGTGCTACAGAAGAATGCTGAAGATTAGATGGGTAGATCACATAACTAATGAGAAAGTATTGAATAGGATTGGGGAGAAGAGAAGTTTGTGGCACAACTTGACCTGAAGAAGGGATCGGTTGGTAGGACATGTTCTGAGGAATCAAGGGATCACCAATTTAGTATTGGAGGGCAGTGTGGAGGGTAAAAATCGTAGAGGGAGACCAGGAGATGAATACACTAAGCAGTTTCAGAAGGATGTAGGTTGCAGTAGGTACTGAGAGATGAAGAAGCTTGCACGGGATAGAGTAGCATGGAGAGCTGCATCAAACCCGTCTCAGGACTGAAGACCACAACAATAACAACAAAAATTGCATGGCACTAACTACAAAATTACAGTGACACAGAAGTCTTATTATCATTCAATCAGCACTTGCTCTAGGAATGTCTTTTACCAGCTAACATGTCTAAATAAATTACGTATTGGTAAAATATTCTCGCGTTACCAGATGAGTCGTTGCCTCGTGCTGTCGCAATGTTTCGACGAGTTTGCAACTCATCTACATCTACATCTACATCCATACTCTGCAAGCCACCTGACGGTGTGTGGCGGAGGGTACCCTGAGTACTTGAAGATAGCGAGTAGTAAATCTGTCCAAACGTTGCAGCAACAAGGCTCGAGTGATAACTCAAGAAGATTTCATTACTGAAATTTGCCGAGAAAGCCTACAATCCCACATTGCATTTTTTCCATGTTTTGATTATGATGACGTAGGTTGATTATAGTCTTCAATAATCCACAGGGCTCGGCGCTCATGTGGTACTGAAATTCCGCCTGCTTGGAAGATTTTTCAGACAGTACCTGCCCTGCTGTTGTCCACTGAGATGTGGTGTAACGCGAAAACTACGTGACTTGCAAACATTCCAGGGCGCCTCGCACCAATGGCGAGAGCTGCGTGTCTGAGGCCCACTTCTCCTCTTCAGCCCTTTTGCTGTGTATCAAAAGAAACTCTGGATTACTGCCTACTCTTAACACTACCACTTCTGCAGTTCGTTGCTGTGCCCCGACAAAGCTAAGTGTATGAACCTTTACACATTTTAAATATTTATTTACATACAGTTCGTTCTCCTGCGTACTCCAGAAAAACGGTTCGCAGCCGACGGAGAGAGGACACCATACATAAAGGCTAGCGTCCATAGAAGCACAGTGTACTGACAGACGTTATCGAAGCCGCTCAGCTTCTTCTTTACGACACTCAAATAGTCCCCAAGGCAACATACACCCGCGAAATGCCGATGTAAGCGGACGCACTGCCACACTCAGACAGTGTGTATCAAAAGGTAGCCCGTCAGTATTGACACCAAGCCTCAGGTCTTATCAACTGCCACCGCTCAGAGGAGGGCAATTGGACATTCTACTTGTTACGTTACTCGTCATTCGCTGGATTTCGTACTAGACAGTATTCAAAGTTGTATTAGTGCAAGTGAAATTTTAACAAATCGACAAGTATCACCTTCGCATTCAACTGACGTAACGCCCATTTTCACTTAGTAAATTACTGCAAATTTCTGCTAATTTGCATTACTTTCAGTTATGCCGCAGTTTGGTAACCGTGTTTGGCCTGTGATAAGGCTGTGTAGTTGCTGCGAGCAACCAAACCAAGCAAATAACTAATTAGTAACCTTTGTTGTTTAGCCAGCCGTCAGATATGTAACAGCAGATTTAACGATGATAGAACGAATGACTCTAGCCTGTATATGGAATTTACTCGTAGAATATACTACAGTCGCCTGCTTTTGCTAGTTTCTGTATCATCAACGTCTTACACATCTGTTCAATCAGGAGAAATACGTTTTTCTCGAATCTTACCAACATCTTTGGCAATACCATTACAAATCGCGTAACCTAATAGCAAGTAAGCCTTATACGCGTATGTAAGGACGTAATTTATTGTTTATTATAGCTGTGTTACCTGCGGCAGTCATCATGTAGGCACAACCTCATTTCATTTGGACATCAGATTTGAAGGGCTTATTTCAATAGTGTTACAAGTCCAATAGTGGTACAAGTCCAAATCTGCAGTTGAGAAATACCAGAAATATTCAAGTATATATAATTGAATATTTATATATATGTACTTGAATATTTCTGGTATCTCAACTACAGATATTTCAGAGCTCATTTAACCACTATTGAAATAAGCCATTCATTTAAGACTGCTAGTCATAAGCAACTATTTACAAGTTGATAACATACAGATTCGGTGGACCAAACTGAGCAACAATTCAGTATGTTACAGTCATATACTTTCATTAAATGTGTTTGGAATCGGCTATATCTATACTAGACCTACACATTACAAAACGCCTAGTCGACTGCCAGAATATCTGTCTTTGGGTTTTGCTTTGTTCTCACTGGATGTGTCTACACATTTAAATAGATGGTTGTTGGCGAAATGTAGATGAAAGTATAGGTGAAGTGGCGTAGAATTATCGTAGACTACTGTAGACGTCGTATACAAGGGTAGACTACGTTAGTTTTCTTAGTATCCTGGTCAATTAAGATAGTAATCGTGTTATCTGTATGTTTGATGCGTTGCATACACATTTGGCGTTATCTCCTTTCGATCGCTTTGTTTGCGTATGCGATCAGTACCTTACTACACTGCGCAACAAAATTAAAGGATCACTTCTTCCAAACAATGTAATTTCCACCGATTGCGATGCTTAATTTGAAATTTGGATAAAAGGTGCATATAACCTTCCTCCGCTATGGCGAAAAAACTCCCTGTGACGACATCCTCTGGCTCGACAGCATTTCAGACAGTAAGGTATCGACACATGTGTGAAAAGGCCTCAACTCAGAAGTCAATCTAACATGTATTGAGGGTTAGTGATATCACACTGGCACGAAAATTTCACCAAAGTTGTGACCGTTGCCACCTTAGTCATGTCAGACCCCCCTTACTTACATTTCACCCCTTCTTTTGACGATTCAGCGATCCACGTCAGAATCGTGTCTCCCAGCGTTCAACTCGCGGCATGAAACGACAGTTCACATTGCGACGAGACAGGAAGACTTTCGTCACATCCCTTGAGCATTTCAAACCTTCTACAGCGATACAATGGGGCTGCATCCCTATAGAACAAGATCGCAACCGTTTGGACCGCAGCGCGACCACAATTATTGCTCTCGTGTGCAGTTGGAACCACTAGGGACCGATCGAAGCCATTCGAAAAAATTTGAATGTGATCCGAAGGAGCAAAGGGCGCTTATGTTTTTTCAGAGCTCCCGGTTTGTGTACTCCTTTATTGAAAATTTTAAAAATGTACCTGTACAATCATGTACTGACAGAACCCGTGACGAAATCATAGCGTTTGCAAGCGGCAAACACTTCACCACTTTTCGATTCTCAGGCGCAAGGAAAGCAGTGCAGTTGCGAAACATCAGCAACCTAGCCTGTCTGCACGGGCGTGGTACTCTCGTTTTGGGCTCTGCCTGTGGAGCTTCATTTTGGAGGTGCTCAACAAAGACGGGAGTTTAACAAAGGCTGTTGGTTGGCAGCGAGTGTTTTCTCGAACTGAAGGGGTGGAGGGGGGGGGGGGGGGAGCGGGGGTCGTCTTAGATCTTCCTGCCGTGTTATTCACAATTGTGTCAATGTCTTACCCCCTCCTCCTCCCGGGCGGCTGGTGTGGCCGTGCGGTTCTAGGCGCTTCAGTCTGGAACCGAGCGACCGCTACCGTCGCAGGTTCGAATCCTGCCTTGGGCATGGATATGTGTGATGTCTTTAGGTTAGTCAGGTTTAAGTAGTTCTACGTTCTAGGGGACTGATGACTCAGATGTTGAGTTCCATAATGCTTAATGCTCAGAGCCATTTGAACCTCCTCCCCCCCCTCCCCCCCATCCCCTGCCATTCCGGTGATCACACGATAGGAGAACGAGAAATAGGAGGGATAAAAAAAAGATAAGCTTCCGTTTCTGCTTCGGACAATGCTCAAAATTCGTCGAATGATGTTGAACAGTCCCTAGTGGTTCCAGCATGCACACGAGAGCAAAAATTGTTGTCACGCTGCGCTCCAAAGGATGACGTTCGATGGGAATGCAGCTCCAAGATGTCCTTCGGAAAAGGCTGAAACGTACGAGTTGTGAGCAGAGTTTATGAAGAACGTCTTCATGTTGTTCATTGTCTGGAAGTTGTCGTCTTCGAAATGTGTGGGAATCAAAGCTCCAGAGAAAGGGATGGTTTTATTGAGGTCCTTTAAGTCATCGCCTGAGGCCTTCTCGTGGTGATTCTGAACGCCAGTGTGTCTGGAACGTTTACCTCATCTTCTCATGGGGAAATCATGTTATTTGAACGCTACGCCTCACGACTCTAACCTTCACTGCAGTGTCCTCGAAAGAAGGGTTGAAATATGGCCAAGAGGGGTCGTGAGGACCTTCCCATAGTGTGACACGTCCACGGTGGCGTTGGGCAGAGTTGGGGTGAAATTTGATGCCAATGTGACACCACTAACCCATCCTACACGCCAGATGAGCTTCTAAGCTGTGACCTTTATGTTCCACGTATCGACACCTTGTTCTCTGAAGCGTCGTCGATCCCGAGAGTGCGTCACGGGACGCCAGGCTTCTTCTCCATTACAGAGGAAGTTTCTAAGCAGCCCAGAGCCAAGTTTCAAATTTAAGCGTCACGATATGTGAGAATTACTGAGCTTCGACAAAATTATCCTTTAATTGCGTTGCGCAGCGTAGATTCCCGGAAACAGTGAACGGTCTAGAAACTGAGTACGAACATACAATTATCGCATGATCTATTGATCGATCATTTTTGTACTACATAGTTATATTTCTGTCTATTTCTCAAAAAAAGGTAGGTAAATCAGATAGCTCTAGCAAATGCAATTTCTGCAAAAAAATTAACAACATAAGAGATATCAAACATCACCTCAGTAATTTGTCGAGCTTGTATAAACATGTTTCGATTATTCATAAACAACTTTTGGACTTAGCAATATCAATAGGAAGCTCTTGCCTTTGATCATGATCAAGGTTTTATTGTCAGAATAATTATACAGACTTTTTTTGTCTGTACATGTAAATGGTACATACATCAAAATAATTGCTTCGTTTACATGAAGGTGAGGAAGTTACGCGGTCAACTAATTTTTATTATGGAATTTATATTTCGTAATGAAGGAAAATCCACAATGGATTAATATTGAAAGATGTGCTTTTCTATGTTGTTGTTGTTGTTGTTGTTGTGGTGTTCAGTCCTGAGACTGGATTGACGCAGCTCTCCATGCTACTCTATCCCGTGCAAGCTCCTTCATCTCTCAGTACCTACTGCAACCTACATCCTTCTGAATCTGCTTAGTGTATTCTTCTCTTGGTCTCCCTCTACGATTTTTACCTTCCACGCTGCCCTCCAATACTAAATTGGTGACCCCTTGATGCCTCAGAACGTGCCCTACCAACCGATCCCTTCTTGTAGTCAAGTTGTGCAACAAACTCCTCTTCTCCCCAATTCTATTCACTACTTCATCATTAGTTATGTGATCTACCCATCTAATCTTCAGCATTCTTCTGTATCACAACATTTCGAAAGCTTCTATTCTGTCCTCGGGAAAAATTACGGCTGTAGTTTACCCTTGCTTTCAGCCGTTCGCAGTACCAGCACAGCAAGGCCGTTTTGGTTAGTCTTACAAGGCCAGATCAGTCAATGATCTAGACTGTTTCTAGAATGAAATGTTCACTCTACAGCGGAGTGTGCTCTGATATGAAACTTACTGGCAGATTAAAACTGTGTGCCGGACCGAGACTCGAACTCGGGATCTTTGCTTTTCGCGGTCAAGTGCTCTAGCAACCGAGCTACCCAAGTACGATTCATGCCCCGTCCTCAGAGCTTTAAGGTCCCGAGTTCAGATATCGGTCCGGCACACAGTTTTAATCTGCCAGGAAGTTTCATCCAGACTGTTGCCCCTGCAACTATTGGAAAGGCTGCTGCTCCTCTTCAGGAATCACACGTTTGTCTGGCCTCTCAACAGATACCCCTCCGTTGCACGGCTATTACGGTTATCTGTATCGCTGAGGCACGCAAGCCTCCACACCAACGGCAAGGTCCATGGTTCCTGTGTGTGTGTGTGTGTGGGGGGGGAGTGCTTTTCTAATTATGTGCAAAAGAGAAAGAGAAATTATAGGCTCCCTTTTTCTCTCGTACGTATTAATTTTTGTTTCTTTCCCTTCCAATGCTTGAAATACCACCGGTAACCTTGTCACTTAACAACGTCATTTACGTACTGCATGAAAACTACCGAAGCGCGGTTTTGGAACGCCCCAGTTTTATGTAGATGTAATTGAAGGAGTTGTGGAAGGAAATTCCAGGAATAATGTGAGTTAGTAGTATGTAAACTAGACCGTTGATGTAGGTCCCATACGTTGACTGAAATGGAGAGGGTAGATGAAAAGCAACATGAGTGAAAAATTGCATTAAATCACAGGTATTATTATAGCGCAAAGAGTACATGTTTGGATGTGCAAGTGATTTACATTTCAACGCAGCCGCACATCGTGTGTAGAAATAACGCCATACACGTACTGCATACAGATGTTTGACTCTTATAAGTGCGCAAGAAAGGGGCGAGCAGAGGACAAAGAAAGAAGAAAAAACATCCTGAATGAAGTAATGTGGGCTTCCTAGTAGATAAAAACTGTGTGCTGAACAAAGGCAACTAAGTACGATTTCCTGGAATATTTAAGAACGCAGAGGCAAATGTTTTACAGACTAACCTGCCCAAGCGTGTCTTCATGACCAACCCACCAATATTTCCGATAAACCAGCACAGCTTCAGTCTGCCCAGGAAGCTTCAAATCGGTTCTCAATCCGCTTCAGAGAGAAAATTGTCTTAAAACATGCCCCAGGCTGTGCTTAAGCCATGTCTCAACCATAATCATTCTTTCTGCCCAATGGTACTTCACACTAAACTGGAAAATCGAACTAAGTCTAAGCTCAATGCAATTTATCTAGTTGCCTTACCTATTTGTACCACATATGGCGTCGTTGACAGCGACTAACATAGGCTCATACAAATTAGGAAGACATATTGGATTTCCTGAAAAACAAACATGTGACTATAAAGAGAATCACAGCTAATTCCATCGCCTTAGCTAATATACTCACACCTCACGATAGACAGTATCATGAGAAAAAAAGAAGAACACACCATGTTCTTCTTTTTAACAAAAGAAGAAAAAAAACTGAGTACGATTTCATTTGCTTACGCCGAAAAAGAAATATAAATAGAACTATGCAAATTTTTGATCAAACAATATGTTTTAAATAAAGAAGTGCAAAGGTAACGAAACTGCAAATCTGGTGCTATCAGACAAGTTATCTTATAGTAAATTTATCTTCTATTTTAACATTACAGTCTTCCTACTTAATTTTAAGTCTACTACTCATGCTTAGAAAGATTTAAATTAACGCAGGTCAAAGCACCTCTGGTATCAACAAAGAAGTTGCAGAAGATAGGAATCCCTCCTTATGTTCTCGTTGCGAAGAGGCTCTAACAACTAGTTATGGTTTAGATCATCGGTGGAAAACGCCCATTTACGCATCAATGCCAGTAGTAGAAAATGCCGTATTATTTTAGTCACACTTTTCTTAAAGCATTTAATTTGGTAAAAGACCACAATTATGTTTTTTGACATTTCAATATAGAATAAAATACTTAAGTTCATGGACAGAAAGTTCCATTTGAAGAATTATGTTTCCATAAATAGCAGGAAGTATCATGATCCAAGTGTCTCTACATAGAGATGCGCAAAAATACTTTGATCACAGATTGTTTTATCTATAAATATAGCAAAAGATGCCGTTAATTTTTAATATTTTACGTTAGTCGAGAGGATTATTACATAAACTGGACAAGTCGAAAATTATGATTTTTCATCTATCAAGATAAATTTTCCACTTTTTGAAATGAATAATGAAAAATGTGTAAAAGGTATTAGTAGCGTGTTAAATAGAAACGCCTCTGTCACTAATAGTCGTTTTTAAGTGCACAGTCGATAGTTAATTCTTAAGGGGCATTTGTTCTTTGTCCATGTCTGCTAATTATAAATTTAGGCAACATTGTCTCTGGAGCGCAGCGAAGTACTAATATACTTACGTTGAAATCAACAGTCGAGAGAGCAATACTATCTGTTTATTGACCGGCTTCGTCTCACGTTAAATCTATCCTTAGAACGTTTTTTTGGGGGCTGGTACTGGCAGATCCTCGGCTTTTCACGTGATACCACGGTCGTACACAACACCAGCTATAGAGGGCCCATAAAAATTCTTAGAATGGCTTTAACACAAGCCTAAATCGGTCAATAAACAAATGTTATTGCGATCTCGATTGCTGATTTTAATCTAGTCCAGTTTTTGTTGAAAGTCAAGAAAAATGGCTCAAATATTTTTCAGTGGCGTAATTAATTGTGTTCTCAGAATGCTGTATGGGAACAGGTAACATTGATCATAAGACAATATTACCTTCCTTACAAAAAAACCTGCAACAGTTATTCCTACAGTTCCCATTATTAGTTATTATTCATCCTCACGCACCTCATTGTTATCAGCGCCATCATCATATCAACATCAACTTCTGTCTCCTGGTCTTCATTACGATTTTCATCTGCGGTACCATAGAGGACGTCATTTTAGAAGACTTTGTTTCCTTCTTCCACTAACTGCATCAGATTACCAAGGTCTCGTCCTTTAATTGGCTGAATACCTGATATCAGGTTGTACAACTGACGTAGATCCAAATTAGTGCATTCTGTAATAGGACTTCTGTTAACAATGATACTCCATGGGCCAAAGAAAGTTCTTCGCCACGAGACACAAAATCTGTCTTCCACATCATTGAGAATCAACCGCTCAGGTGCAGTCTGAGTAGAGGTTTAGCCGTTTGCAGACGGAATTGTTCAAAATGTCGGCTAATACCTACGAAATCACAAATAAGTAGGATTCATTATTTTCAGGTGGAATGAATGAGTTCACGTGCCGGCTTCAACAATTCTCCTGACCTAAGTTTGAGACATTTCTGTAGTCTTTGTCTTCCACTTGTTTCACTTCATCAATGAGAAGGTCTTAATCGTATGGTAAACAGCTGTATACTCGCACAGGAAACAAATATGTGATCCTTTAGTAGATCTCGAGCATGTGCACTTGACTGCGCAACAACTGAACCGCAACATTATTATTGTTCTGTCCAGGACACCCACCGCTAAGCAGAACGAACTGATCTCTCTGATTTTCTAATTGATTGGTGTTTAAGTAGTTCAAAATCATGGATGTGACTTCATTAGGACCTTCCCTTAATTCGGGTTCAAGATAGCAGTAAATGGAAACTGAAACATCTGCCAGACTGTGAATCCCAAATCATTGTACTATAATTGCCGTGGATAGTAAACCGTAATTGGCTGCAAGTACGCTAGGGGCATGTTTTGCATACAATCAAATGAAATACGTTTAATGAGCCCTTTTTTTGCTATTAGAATACAGTTTCATTTCATGCTTGCAAAAGCTTCTGCTCTTTTCATGTGCAACGTTTTTTGCACCACTAATGGACTCTTCTCAAAATCTCATTCTTTAGCTTTTGTTTTGGTTCAAAGAATCTCACATACGAGGTGAATTCAAGCTCTAAGGCCTCCGATTTTTTTCTAATTAACTACTCACCTGAAATCGATGAAGCTGGCGTTGCTTCTCGACGTAATCGCCCTGCAGACGTACACATTTTTCCAACGCTGACGCCATGATTCCATGGCAGCGGCGAAGGCTTCTTTAGGAGTCTGTTTTGACCACTTGAAAATCGCTGAGGCAATAGCAGCATGGCTGGTGAATCTGCCGCCACAGAGAGTTTCTTTCATTGTTGGAAAAAGCCAAAAGTCACCTGGAGCCAGGTCAGGTGAGTAGGGAGCATGAGGAATCACTTCAAAGTTGTTATCACGAAGTAACTGTTGCGTAACGTTAGCTCGATGTGCGGGTGCGTTGTCTTGGTGAAACAGCACACACGCAGCCCTTCCCGGACGTTTTTGTTGCAGTGCAGGAAGGAATTTGTTCTTCAGAACATATTCGTAGGATGCACCTGTTACCGTAGTGCCCTTTGGAACGCAATGGGTAGGGATTACACCCTCGCTGTCCCAGAACATGGACACCATCATTTTTTCAGCACTGGCGGTTACCCGTAATTTTTTTTGGTGGCGGTGAATCTGTGTGCTTCCATTGAGCTGACTGGCGCTTTGTTTCTGGGTTGAAAAATGGCATCCACGTCTCATCCATTGTCACAACCGACGAAAAGAAAGTCCCATTCATGTGTCGTTGCGCGTCAACCTTGCTTGGCAACATGCCACACGGGCAGCCATGTGGTCGTCTGTCAGCATTCGTGGCACACGCCTGGATGACACTTTTCGCATTTTCAGGTCGTCATGCAGGACTGTGTGCACAGAACCCACAGAAATGCCAACTCGGAGGCGATCTGTTCAACAGTCATTCAGCGATCCTCAAAACAATTCTCTCCACTTTCTCGATCATGTCGTCAGACCGGCTTGTGCGAGCCCAAGGTTGTTTCGGTTTGTTGTCACACGATGTTCGCCTTCATTAAACTGCCGCAACCACGAATGCACTTTCGACACATCCATAACTCCATCACCACATGTCTCCTTCAACTGTCGATGAATTTCTATTGGTTTCACACCACGCAAATTCAGAAAACGAATAATTGGACGCTGTTCAAGTAAGGAAAGCGTCGCCATATTAATTATTTAAAACAGTTCTCATTCTCGCCGCTGGCGGTAAAATTCCATCTGCCGTATGGTGCTGCCATCTCTGGGACATATTGACAATGAACGCGGCCTCATTTTAAAACAATGTGCATGTTTCTTTCTCTTTCCAGTCCGGAGAAAAAAATCGGAGGCCTTACAACTTGAATGCACCTCGTAGAGCATGTATGAAGCCTGGGATATCCAACATATATATTGAAAGTTCTGTGCACTATACAGTAGATTTTATAAGGAAGCCTGATATGCTTCGTGTATAAAAATTGAAAATGCGTAACACTTATGGTCAAATCGCTGTCACGTATTTTCGGTTTGTGTTATTATGCAGGGAATGGTATGACTGCTTTTCCCGTAAAGGACTTTGTGTAACAACCAGTCGACTGAATAATCGGCTCTAGTTCTTTATTGGCCTATTTCTATGGCAACTCTTTTATCTTTCGGAGACTGTCCATTCATTACAGTACTGTTCTGGTTTCTCTACAGTCTTTGTTTGTTATTCCACGAAAGCTAAGGAAAACTTGTTTACAAATTGAAATATTCGTATCTTCAAGTCTGGACCTATAGGAAAATGCAGCTCGTGACCACAACGTTCTTTTGCGTCTGTGAATGTGACGCTTTGTAATCAGTCTGCGAAATGAGAATATGAAACTACGAATCCGATTGTCCCGTTTTTGTAGCAAGAACAAAGGATTAGTGTGCTTTTTTCCCAGAAGAGTAAGATATTCAGATGGACATTGCGCTGGATCTGTATGGCTTTTGAAAAACCAAGTTCCACCATGAAATATATGTGGTGACAGAGAAGAAGAAGGCAGTATTCACTGAGAAAGTCCGTCTTTGGAAATGTCTGGTTTTTGTAGTAAGCCCATCAGTTATAAGAAATAGTTAATAAGGAAAAGTTAATTTCCTTAAGGGAAAGACTGAAAGACTTTCAGTTGACGTCGCAGTAGGCGACTTGCGTCTCGAAGATGAGGACAACACACAGTCCCTGAGCGGAGAATATCTCCGGCCCCGCCGGGGCCTGAACCCGGGCCGGCTGCATAGTAGCAGACTTCTTACCCGGAAATGTTAGCGGGACTAAAGAAGCTTTCAGCCATCATAGTCTCGATAAGTACCGCTCAAGAGTCTGGAGTTACCAAATACTTGGATTATTACTGCCACTTTGCTATTAACTTTTTCTTTTTGCGCTGCTGCACGCGTGCTTGAAGGAAATATTTAATGCTTCTTGGTCATTTTTATAAGCAGGGGCCCAAATATGGCAAATTTTAATTCGCAGCAAAAAGTTGTGGCATTCTGTGGCAATCAGGCCGTCCTTTTCCTATTCATTACTACTACAGAATACTAGAGGACGTAACACTTCCTTCTTTTAGTCGCAGAATTTCCAGAGACGGAATAATCTTCCACCATGGCTCTTCTCCTGTCCATATAGCGGGCTGTGTAAAACACAGGTTTCGAATGAATAGAGACGTTGAGTTGTTGGACTGACCCACCAAAAGTGCTGACCTCAGTCTCATAGAGCACGCATGGGCAGAGATGGAGAAAATTCTTAGGTGCAGAAGACCAGCACTGATAACCAAGACAGCGCTATCCGAAGCAGTTCAAGGCGCATCATAGATTTGTCACAGAATAGCACATTTATCTGGAAACCTGGTGCCTCTATTCCCCAGAGGCTAAATGCAGTGGCATAGGGGGACGGAAACTGGACATGATACTAAATTTTTATATTGTTAGGGAAAAATTGTTTATGACAAATGAATTTTTTTGATCTTCTTCGAAGAAGAGGAAAATGCGTTTATTAAAAAGAGGAGCAGAATTTATACAAGAACTAGGCGCTCTGTTTCACTATTTTCAGTCGTTCGGCAATCAAAATTTATATTTCCAGGGAAAAATGTATCTCTTTTGATGAAAATACAGAAAGAAAGATATGAAAAAGCGAGGAACTCTGCTACTCAATACGTTTTTCACCTCCAGATTTACCTCAGTATGTTCACTTAGGCCGTAACGTTTGTCTTTTATGATGATTCCGTAAATGGCAAGCAATACACAAATTACTGTCATTAATAGTCCCTTGGAGCCTTTTCTGAGCCTTTCTTGTGAAGTAATTCAGTATTCCGAAAACAGACACTTCTGCTCAGTCCTGCAATGTATGAAATGGAAGCTGTCACAAGGCTTATGACGCAGAGCCCGTCTTATGATTTAGTCACTGAATTTCATTCTGGCCGTTTGCAGGTTGAATAAGAAAACGAGAAAAAGGTAAACCACAGTGTTTCTACAGCGAGATCCCAGCTGACTAGCATATCAACCAGCGCAGCCAAAAACAAGCGGTATACCTTTTTTCAATACGTCCATATTTCCTAATGTAGATCACCCAGAAGGTGACATTAGAGAGTAATCTCAGCTTGCCCAACGCCAGATCTGGGTTGAAAGAATTAATTTTACTTAGTGTCGCCAACGGGCTTGCCACAGTGGTATTACCGGTTCCCGTCAGACTACCGTAGTTAAGCGCTGTTGGGCTGGGTAAGCACTTGGATGGGTGACCATCCGGTCTGCCGAGCGCTGTTGGCAAGCGGGGCGCACTCAGCCCTTGTGAGGCAAACTGAGGAGCTACTTGATTGAGAAGTAGCGGCTCCGGTCTCGGAAACTGACGTACGGCCGGGAGAGCTGTGCTGACCACTCGCCCCTCCGTATCCGCATCCAGTGACGCCTATGAGCTGAGGATGACAAGACGGCCGGTCAGTACAGTTGGACCTTCATGGCCTGTTCGGGAGGAGCGACTCAGTGCCACATTTTAAATTACAGAGATTTAGACTATTTTATCGAGATGACTAGAAAGCACAGTATTGTACGCGAAAGAACTTGCCCCCCTTCTAACAGCCGTGTACCTCAAGTCTCTAGAGGAACGTAGGGTTCCAAATGATTGGAAAAGAGCACAGTCTTCAAGAAGGGTCGTTGAGTAGATGCGCAAAACTATAGAACTATATCTGTGCCGTCGATCTGTTGTAGAATTTTAACACATGTTTTTTCCTCACGTATCACGTCGTTTTTGGAAACCCAGAATCTACTCTGTTGGAATCAACATAGATTCCGGAAAAAGCGATCGTGTGAGACCCAACTCTCTTTATTTGTTCATGAGAACCAGAAAATATTAGTAGATACAGGCTCCCAGGTAGATGCTGTTTTCCTTGACTTTCGGAAGGCGTTCGATACAGTTCCGCACTGTCGCCTGATAAACAAAGCAAGAGCGTACGGAATATCAGACCAGCTGTGTGGCTGGATTGAAGAGTTTTTTTGCAAACAGAACACAGCATGTTGTTATAAATGGAGAGAAGTCTACAGACGTTACGGTAACCTCTGGCGTGCCACAGGGGAGTGTTAGGGGGCATTGCTTTTCACAATATATATAAATGACCTAGTAGATAGTGTCGGAAGTTCCATGCGGCTTTTCGCGGATGATGCTGTAGTATACAGAGAAGTTTCAGCATTAGAATATTGTAGCGAAATTCAGGAAGACCTGCAGCGGATAGGCACTTGATGCAGGGAGTGGCCTTAACATAGACAAATGTAATGTATTACGAATACATAGAAAGAAGGATGCTTTATTGTATGATTATATGATAGCGGAACAAACACTGGTAGCAGCTACTTCTGTAAAATGTCTGGGAGTAGTGAAGTGGAATGACCATGTAAAATGAATTGTTGGTAAGGTGTGTGCCAGGTTGAGATTCATTGGGAGAGTCCTTAGAATATATAGTCCATCAACAAAGTAGGTGGCTTACAAAACACTCGTTCGACCTATACTTGAGTATTGCTCATCAGTGTGGGATCCGTACGAGATCGGGTTGACGGAGGAGATAGAGAAGATCCAAAGAAGAGCGGCGCGTTTCGTCACAGGGTTATTTGGTAAGCGTGATAGCGTTACGGAGATGTTTAGCAAACCCAAGTGGCAGGCTCTGCAAGAGAGGCGCTCTGTATCGTGGTATAGCTTGCTCGCCAGGTTTCGAGAGGGTGCGTTTCTGGATGAGGTATAGAATATAATGCTTCCTCCTACTTAACCCTCCCGAGGAGATCACGAATGTAAAATTATAGAGATTCGAGCGCACACGGAGGCTTTCAGACAGTCGTTCTTCCCGCGAACTATACGCGACTGGAACAGAAAAGGGAGGTAATGACAGTGGCACGTAAAGTGCCCTCCGCCACACACCGTTGGGTTGCTTGCGTAGTATAAATGTAGATGTAGATGTATTAGACATGAAAGCTGGCCTCTGAGTTATTCACTTAAGGCAGCCAATATTCGCGAGCACCCCACGGAAATCGATGTCCAGCCACATCCACTCTCTGGCAACACTGTAATATGCAGAAATGTATCGCGGAAGTTCTGTCAGTCTTTCTGAGTTGTTACGGAAATGTGACCGCTCGTGGTGCACTGGTAAGCTTCGTGCTATGTCAACGTAAAGTCACGCTTTTGAGTCCACTCCAGTCTCCAGTTTCTTTAAATCGCGTATCCGATATCTGCTAACGTTATCAGCTTAACGTAACTTCAGACATAGTTCGTTTCCTTTCTTAATCCACCTGTAATAGCAAAAAGTTCCAGAAAAATTTCCGCCATATAGTTAGTGGCTGTATCAAGGGCAGAACAGTTTACGCTCGAGATTTCCTCGCTCCACAGCAGCTGCCGATTGCCAGTCATACGCCACCCGTTTTCAGTGTCAGATGCCTCTGACTAGGTGAAAGTGGCGTGGCGGTATGTGTATAATTATAATTTTGTTTTTTTGAAGTTCTAGTATTTATCTAGCACTCACGATTTGGATTTTGCATGGTTGAAACACATGACTATTGTTCAAGTGTGACAAAGTGTAGTCGCAAGTGGAAAAAAGTATTTGCGACGCATTATTCTCTTTGGGCTAAGTAGAGGGATGTAGGAGGCTACAGAGGCAACCTGAATCTTTCCACTGTGTGTGTGGAGCGAGTGCTTTTGGGCAAAAAATGAAAAAAAAACTTTTTTGTTTCAAGAAACATCATTCTGATATGAATGATTTTGCACATTCAGGAAACCTCGATAACAGATGTATGTGATGGAGAGCGACCATTTAAACATAGTGCGACATTTACATTCAACAGTCAAGATTCAAATGTCGGCAGCAGTTGTAAAAATGGTTCAAATGGCTCTGAGCAGTATGGGACTTAACATCTATGGTCATCAGTCCCCTAGAACTGATAACTACTTAAACCTAACAAACCTAAGGATAACACACAACACCCAGCCATCACGAGGCAGAGAAAATCCCTGACCACGCCGGGAATCGAACCTCGGAACCCGGGCGCGGGAAGCTAGAACGCTACCGCACGACCACGAGATGCGGGCGCAGCAGTTGTACTGCATGCTTTAATTTAGAACAAAAACAATCAAGAGGGGAGTATTAACGCATTTTTACTTGATCACAACTGGCTCATTGCGAATTTCAGAGAATTTAAGTAAACGACTCCTAAGAAAACTTTAAGCATGTACTGCAGTGTCAGATAGGTCAAAACGCAGTTTTCCCTAATTGTCAGGTGACAAACGATGAAACGATTATGGATTATTGTTTATTAATTCATAGGTGCTTGTATGCCAATTATTTTCGCAATTTTTCGAATAATGAACCTGGGAGACTGGAAACATCGGATGATCGCCGTAGAGAACACCCGTATTTACCTTAAGTATTCCTCTACAGACAGAAAAACTGATAAGAAGCTGGTTAAGTTAGGTGCCAAACATTTGGTGACATAATTTATGAAACATCCACAGCTGTCGTGGTGGGTCGAAGGAGGGACTGAGGGTGAATGATGGTGTGGTAGGTAGACACTAACACTTGTTTATCGACGGCCGTTGTGGCCGAGCGGTTCTAGACGCTTCAGTCCGGAACCGCGCTGCTGGTACAGTCGCAGGTTTGAATCCTGCCTCGGGCATGGATGTATGTGCTGTCCTTAGGTTCGTTAGGTTTAAGTAGTTCTAAGTCTAGGGAACTGATGACCTCAGATGTTAAGTCCCATATTGCTCAGAGCCATTTGAAATTGTTTATCGCCTCGGTAAAGGGATCATAGTCGACAGAAATTAAGTCTTTGGCAGAAAGATAAAAGTATGTTGCACCGATTAACTGGCACATACTGGGACTGTGTTTTGTATAGGGTCAGAGTTAGTGGTCTTGATGCTATTCACGCACTGTCGAGCAATTCTTTCACAGGCAGAAATTGAGTATGAGCTACTATCTCATGCAGACAGCTTTATGATTCCGCGATATAGGGATAGCGTCGGCAATTTGTAGAACTATTTGCCAAATTACGTCGCCACAATAGAACTCCATAATTTTCATGTGACGCCAAGAGGCGTCGCTAATATTAAAACGTTAAGGGCTAAATTAATGACAAACTGCGCAAGCGGTGTATAGAATCTCAGCGCCACGCCCAGTTTGCTATTTCGGGTCATCTCTGTCTTAAGCATACAGGGTGCTGAAAACCTCTTCAACATAGTCGCTTTTCACTTTTATTTACAAAGCATCAGCAGCCGATAGATTTTAATCACAACGAATAATTGATACTTAACTTTTTTAGTATTTATGGACTGAATGACAGTTTCATTCGAGGATGACTTATTCTAGACATTATTGTCAGCCTTTTGTGTTCCTTGTTCCACTTTCTGATAACAACTGCTTCTCCTTTCGCGCTAGCAGAAGCTGGAATCGATGTTGCTCTCCATACATTCGCTCGTTTAATTTTCAACGAAATTTTGAGCCTGCAGTTTCAGTTATTTCTTGTGGTTTCTTGCGTATCAGCCTTTATTGATTTGGAACTTCATGTTATTCGTAGCTTACGAAGCCTCACTGAGGATGTTACATTTTGCCATCTATGCTGTTTTGTTTCTCTTCATTTGTGTGCCTGTCTTTCATTATTAGTGCTGTTGAGATCGATCTCAAGAAAAATATTTTTGTAGGCTATTATTATAAAAAGGTGTGTTGCCAACTCATGACATTTACAGTGTAACTGCTGGAGATGTCCTAAAAATGTGAACCAGTCTGGCTATGAAATTTTTACTAACACGTAACTGTGACAGTTAGTGATTAGTAGTTTTAGTTCGCAGAGGGCGAATCTGAATATTATTGTTGATGACGCAGTTGTTCTTAAATCCAATTACAGAAATGCAAATAAGGCTCACTGACAGATAGTTTGGGTGTTTTGGAGTTCGGCCACCAGACCTTTGAGACACGAACTGTACTCACTTTGTAGAGCGCTCAAGGGTGTTATTTCCTGCTAGAAGCATAACTGAGTATTGGAAACAACGCAGGAAATGTTTGGCAACCCTGTGTCCGACGAATTACTTCCTGGATGACACAGAATTAGTTTACAAAATTCAATTGATAATTCAAATTAAATGGTTCAAATGGCTTTAAGCACTATGGGACTTAATGTCTGTGGTGACCAGTCCCTTATACTTAGAACTACAAACCCAACTAACCTAAGGACATCACACACATCCATGCCCGAGGCAGGATTCGAACCTGCGACCGTAGCAGCAGCGCGCTTCCGGACTGAAGCTCCTAGAAGCGCTCGGCCACAACGGCCGGTGATAATTGGAGTCATTTTCATTAAATAATGGTTTTGAGTCCAGGAAAGTGATTCGAGGTGGAAATCGCAGTTAATTTCGTCTTTTACATTGCAAGCCTATCTGTCCTAACCAGAACTGGAGCAACGAGAGAGAGTACAACGGAAATGTATTCCGCTAGCTGTGAGGTAATGTCGTCGCCTGTAAAATGTGGGCTGTTTTGGTTCCCAGTTCCAGTCTCGTTGGGGGATACATCCTGAGCCGTTTCGTGACAGCTACAAGCAGTCATATCGGAAATAAATACTGAAATTTTATTTACGAAATGTCACACTTCCATACAATTTCATTGTGACATAGGACGGTATGGAAATATACACCGTATCGAAGTCCAGAATAAGTAATGTCTTACCAATTTGTATTGATGTAGGTGCACCCTTGTTGCAAATACTTCATATTTCATTAAAATTGACTTTTGTCATAAGAATATGATGGTAATCAGCATTTCATTTGCGTTAGTGCAGTGCCTATTTAAATAGCGTTGTCCATTATTTTACTGAAGACTACAGTAAACGTTTGAGAAAAATTAAACATCAACAAGATATTCTCTCGGATTATCTAAAACAGTCTGACAGTGCTCAGGTAGTTTACCGATTCTATACCCACTTATTTCATCCGAGTTAAAGATGCCATCGAACCAGGTTTGAAGTGCGATTTTTCCTGACAGGAGTTTTCTTGGCTGTTTTTCATTAAGGAGCTTGAAAAGTAAACATCTGAGAGCATCAGTAGAATAAGCGAGTGATGGGTGATTTTTCAAGTTCCTAGATAGTTTGTGGCGAGAAGCCTGCCTGTTGCTTCCAGATGTTGCAAACCTTCTCAGGAAGAATATTGAGTTAGACACGGCTTAGACAAAGGCAGAAAAAGACATTGTGTCGCTTTTCTTTCACGTCCTCGTTCGCCGCAAACGAAATGGATATCTTGACCATAGCCTCCATAGAAATCCTCTCACACCGATCTGTACCAGCACCCAATTGGCAATAGCCACCCAGCACAATAGACCGCTGTGAGGCAGACACTGGTGCATTGTGCAAGAACAGTATCAGACACCGATAACCTGTCACATGAGCTGAATCAGCTATGCAAGGCCTTAAGGAACAACGGCTGCATCGCTCAGCAAATAAATGAAGTGATCTCAAGCAGGAATCACACTAAGACCATCGATGAGGAGCCGAAAAAGAAATTTCCTCCCGTGCCGTTCTGTAACTCTCTGTCGGGCAAGATAATCCGCCTGCTGAAAAGACACGAGATCGAGTCGATCTTCAGGCCGGTGACAAAAATCCATCTATTACTGAGATCAGGTAAAGGGGCAGCAAACAGATCACCTGAGGTCTACAGGATACCTTGCGAGTGTGGTCAGTCTTACGCCCCAAGAATAACAGTGGAACTACACAGGAAGATATATGAGATATTTAATCGCTTAGGCCACCCAGGACACTCCCATTGGCTGAGCATGCATTAGAAAATGGTAACTGGATCAAATTTGGCAACTGAGCGCTTAAAGAAGTCATCGAAATAAAAATCACCGATAACGCCCTTGATAGAGACGGAGGCCTGTAGCTCAGCATGGAATCCATCAATCACGAAATCGAAGCGGGCACCTCGAACGTCGAGTCAACGTATACCCTTATAATTATGGCGATGAGACCAGCACCAGTGACGTCACAGCAGGCAGATACTGTATATAAGGACCGTACCAATAGCCCATCGGCAGACTTGACAACTGCCAAGGAATGCTTGGTCTAAAGCTCGTAGAATCTTACCCACTTGGCGCGCCTGAAAGCTAGAGACCGATTTATTCAGTGTTCCCGCCGCGTGACTCTGTATTTTTACACCAAAGCATTTAAATATCCCCACGAAAAAGAAAGCAATTGGCTCGCATCTTGGGACCTTACAGACGATGGCGTGGGCAGGTCACGAACGATACTTCCCTGCCGAAGATACCTACGACGTATACCTGAACTGCCACAAGCAAATCTGCCAGTGCACCTTCATCGACGTACCATAAACGATCCTTTCACTACGAAGAACATCATCCAAATAGTCGATTGGTTTGTGTTGCAGGAAAGGTTGATACATTCGACAGTAAGTCGACCTGGTATGAAATGCGGCCCTGTTGAAGAAATCACTTGTTTTTGAAGCTGTTTTTATGAGGATTACTAGCTTCTTTCATTGTCCTCCATTCCCTTCCTGTAGTTTTTGCCTATACAGTCACACATTCTCTATAAGGAATAATAAGACAGCAGGTTGCTCGTTTGGATGACTTTGTTTTTGCGAGAACTTCTTGTATTGCCTCAAGTAAGAACATAAAGCGTCCAAGAATACACACCGGAATTCGACAGCGACATTATAGACGGTTTATCGTCCTATGATATTGGTGCTCATTTTTGTAAGGATCCTACAACTCTCGTGAGAATACTGAAGAATGAGTTCAGGAACGACAAGTGACTGTTGGGATGGACACACGATCTGTGATCAAAACATAACAGGATTTCGGTCTTAGAGAGAATTTTATTTATACCTCAACATTAATGATATCCCCTTCGAAATAATCATCATTAGATACTACACCTTATGTCAGCCGTTTTACCAATCCCTAAACCCTTCTGGAACTCTTTTGTTTGGGATACCATTTAGCACTCTCAGTGATGCGTTTTCAATCTCATCTGTGCAAGGAAACCGACGACCATTCAAAATTATCTCTATTTCTGGGAACGGAATTAAGTCACATTGTAGCCGGACACGGTGGCCGAGCGGTTCTAGGCGCTTCAGTCCGGAACCGCGCGACTGCTACGGTCGCAGGTTCGAATCCTGCCTCGGGCATGGATGTGTCTGATGTCCTTAGGTTAGTTAGGTTTAAGTAGTTCTAAGTTCTATGGGACTGATGACCTCAGATGTTAAGTCCCATAGTGCTCAAAGCCATTTGAGCCATTTAAGTCACATTGTATCATATCTGGCAAATATTCTGGGCACCACTACAGTTTTATTTTTGGCCGAACATTCATAAACAAGGAACAAACGTCTTGGGTATCCAAAACGACTGTATAAGGGTGATTCATAAATGAGGAAAAATATGTCGAGGACCGCATGCTGTTGTTAATTTCGTTCTCCTCGGTGTAGTGTGTGCGTGAAAAAAAAAAAAAACCCCTGTTAACCACTGAACGAGATGCCGATGAGCCTCACGATCACGACATGTCATTGACCCATAGATGCAACACATGACACACCAATGAGCTGATGTGTATCTGCCAGCGTTTGAAAGATACGAGAAAGAACAAATCCCGTCATAATGTATGTGAAATTGTATCAGGACTTGTGAATCACACGTTGCCGGCGGTAACGGAGTGTGCAGTCCCATGTTAGGGAATGTGTGTCCTGTAATCAGAAAGAGTGGTCAACGGCGGAAGTAAAACCGCGGCGTGCATGACGCGTTTGCAACACCTCTGCGCTGCTAACTCTGCCCGATACTCGCCGTGTCGACACCTGCTAACGGCCGCATCGCATTGCTACTACAGTACCATGGCAAGTTCCACAAACGAGGAATACGCCGACATCCACCCTCACCTACGGGCTTGCAGATGGAAGAGCTGACGTTGCAAGGCAACTGTATCACGAGAGGTTTCCTAGCCGGCGCCTTCCATCCTCAAAAACGTTTTACTCTGTGGACAGGCGCTTGGGGGAGTATGGTGCATGTGTAGCACCTCCAGGATTTAGTGGTCGTCGCAGACCGTCCACGTTCACTGCGGATGACGAAGAAAAAGTGTTACAAACTGTTGCGGAGGACTGAACAATAAGCACCAGGTCTCTCGCCACTACGGTCGGAATGTCACATTCACTCCTGGAAATTGAAATAAGAACACCGTGAATTCATTGTCCCAGGAAGGGGAAACTTTATTGACACATTCCTGGGGTCAGATACATCACATGATCACACTGACAGAACCACAGGAACATAGACACAGGCAACAGAGCATGCACAATGTCGGCACTAGTACAGTGTATAGCAATGCAGGCTGCTATTCTCCCATGGAGACGATCGTAGAGATGCTGGATATAGTCCTGTGGAACGGCTTGCCATGCCATTTCCACCTGGCGCCTCAGTTGGACCTGCGTTCGTGCTGGACGTGCAGACCGCGTGAGACGACGCTTCATCCAGTCCCAAACATGCTCAATGGGGGACAGATCCGGAGATCTTGCTGGCCAGGGTAGTTGACTTACACCTTCTAGAGCACGTTGGGTGGCACGGGATACATGCGGACGTGCACTGTCCTGTTGGAACAGCAAGTTCCCTTGCCGGTCTAGGAATGGTAGAACGATGGGTTCGATGACGGTTTGGATGTACCGTGCACTATTCAGTGTCCCCTCGACGATCACCAGAGGTGTACGGCCAGTGTAGGAGATCGCTCCCCACACCATGATGCCGGGTGTTGGCCCTGTGTGCCTCGGTCGTATGCAGTCCTGATTGTGGCGCTCACCTGCACGGCGCCAAACACGCATACGACCATCATTGGCACCAAGGCAGAAGCGACTCTCATCGCTGAAGACGACACGTCTCCATTCGTCCCTCCATTCACGCCTGTCGCGACACCACTGGAGGCGAGCTGCACGATGTTGGGGCGTGAGCGGAAGACGGCCTAACGGTGTGCGGGACCGTAGCCCAGCTTCATGGAGACGGTTGCGAATGGTCCTCGCCGATACCCCAGGAGCAACAGTGTCCCTAATTTGCTGGGAAGTGGCGGTGCGGTCCCCTACGGCACTGCGTAGGATCCTACGGTCTTGGCGTGCATCCGTGCGTCGCTGCGGTCCGGTGCCAGGTCGACGGGCACGTGAACCTTCCTCCGACCACTGGCGACAACATCGATGTACTGTGGAGACCTCACCCCCCACGTGTTGAGCAATTCGGCGGTACGTCCACCCGGCCTCCCGCATGCCCACTATATGCCCTCGCTCAAAGTCCGTCAACTGCACATACGGTTCACGTCCACGCTGTCGCGGCATGCTACCAGTGTTAAAGACTGCGATGGAGCTCCGTATGCCACGGCAAACTGGCTGACACTGACGGCGGCGGTGCACAAATGCTGCGCAGCTAGCGCCATTCGACGGCCAACACCGCGGTTCCTGGTGTGTCCGCTGTGCCGTGCGTGTGATCATTGCTTGTACAGCCCTCTCGCAGTGTCCGGAGCAAGTATGGTGGGTCTGACACACCGGTGTCAATGTGTTCTTTTTTCCATATCCAGGAGTGTATATAGAAACCATTACCATTCCTTCTGCGTGCAGAAGGTACAGGCATTATTGCCGGAAGACTACCAGAAGAGGCTGGACTTCAGCAATTTTCACCTACGGCGTCAGACCCACGACCAGCATTTTTCACGAACAATACTGTTCACCGACGAAGCCCATTTCACGAAGGAGGGTATAGGGAATTCTCATACTTGGCACGAGTGGGCGTAAGAAAACCCCCACATCACAGTGATGCGAGGGCACCAACAACGATGCGGTATCAATATCTTGTGTGGTTTTACTGATCACCAATTCATAGGGCCACATGTGCTACCACAAAGGATTACAGGAGAGCGGTATCTGCGTTTTCTGGATGCTACCTTACCGAATTTGTTGGAAGACGGTAGTTTGGCTTCTCGTATGAATCTGTGCTACATGAATAATGGTGCCCTAGCTCACTTCAGTGCCACAGTGCGACGCCACCTGGACAATGTCTTCCCTTCAAAATGGATCGATCGTGGAGGTCCTGTAGCATGGACAGAAAGCTCGCCAGACCTGAATCAACTGGATTTCTTTTTGTGGGGCCATCTGAAATCTGTGATTTATGAAGGAGAGGTTGTTGATGTCAACACCCTTCAACGCGGAATACAACATCTCTGTGATATTACGCAAAGAGATACAGACATGTTGGATCTTGTCCAGCAAATTCTTCCTGCGAAGAGTTCAAATTTGGCACACACATCGTGGCCGTCTTTTCGAAAAGTACTTATAAACCACCACTGTAGCTTTTGGTCATGTGTTTCTATGTTAGTTTCGATCTGTACAGCTGTACTGTAGTGGTTTGTATTTACGGCCACATACCTGTGTAGTTGTATTTTGTATTCTGCATCTATGTACTCGTTTCTTAAAGCTGTCTGGGATACAAAAACCAAATTATAAAACATACATGTACAGTTGTGCAGCCCCTCCTCACGTTCCTTTCCCTGTGGCAACCAGCCACGATACATAATACCGGCCAGCGTAACCGGTACGCGATACATGTGGGCGCTGTCATTGCTCGCAGTGTCACGCAGACCGTCACTTGTCGCTGCGTGCCTCGCCTTCCCGTGAGCGGCTAGACTACCTGCTACACTTGCATGTTGTGCCCTGTTGGCGATCTGTCACCTTGGCCAATGTCGGCGCACAGTAACAGCCCACTTCACGTTTCCAGATTTTTACCATTCAATTGCATTGCCATTTATTGACATAGGAACATGCGGAAAACGAATTTACGTTTGTCGATCAGTGTGTGACAATTTTCACGACATATTTTTCCTCATTTATGACTCACCCTGTATTTGTATTCGATTCCTTGGAGAGATGATTTTCTGCCGTGCAACAGTACTTTTCACAGGTGCGAAAAGTGCTACAGTAATTTTCACATCTGCGAAAATACATTGCTAAACATTCTCTGCGTTTCCTTAGTGTCAGACTGAGTTTGCAGAGGTATAAAATGGATTTACACCTAGGTTCTATCACAAAGAAAACAAGCAACGTATATATAATTACTGGACTTTAGAGCGACCGATCATGGATTGAACTTCATTTCTGTTACAGAGTGTATCAGGGTAGTTGTCACAGGAGGAAGGAAGTCGTGCTGGTATGCAAATTCGGGAAAAGTTTATCGAACCAAACTAATACTTAGAGGACATTTTTTCGCAAAGTGGAACGTACTCCTGATCTTCAATAAATGCAGAACCACTATCAAATTCTAACACTATGGTTCCTTAAGGACAAATTGCATTAATAATTACTATTCAGCAAGGATTGGACTGGCTCAGCTACACAACAATGATGCGCAGAAGATCACATGTAAAGAGTCAAGCATTACAGAATAGCAGACGGTAATGTGCACCACTTTCATGTAAAAGTTGTATCGTCAAAACCCAATTGTAACTCCAGCGGAAGGAAAGACGAAACGGCAGGAATCACGATGGATAAAGATAAGCACTGCATCATATGAACATGGTTATCTGATAGGTACATTATCACATGTTAGAGCCCCATAACGCTTTACAGGGTGGTTCTAACTACAGAAACTTGAAGTCCAGTCCAAAATCACCATCTAAGTGCACACAGTAGCGGCACATCCTACTCACCAAACAGTTGCTCAGCGACTCTTATGCAAGTGACAGACATTTGCGACTGGTTACCAAATATGTTCACATGGCTCTAAGCACTATGGGACTTAACGTCTGAGGTCATCAGTGCCCTAGACTTAGAACTACTTAAACCTAACTAATCTAAAGACATCACACACATCCATGCCAGAGACAGGAATCGAAGCTGCAAACGCAGCAGCAGCGCGGTTCCGGGCTGTAGCGCCTAGAACCGCTCGGCCACAACAGCCAGCGACTGGTTAACGTGCGACTCATCTACGACTGTTTAAATTTCAACATGCCTCGCCTTCGGGGACACAGACCGCAAAACGTGGAGTGAGCGAACTGACCTATCAACAATTTGAGTTTTTTAATGGTACCAAACGCCTCATTCAATTAGAAAACAGGAAAGACGACGCCTCTTTCATCATCGCCAAAATTTACCGACCGTCCAGCGTCCAAAGTTTGAAGAAACGCATCCTTCGTATGTGGCTCTCAAGGAGCCGATGGCGAAGGCAACCGTTAACAATCCGGCTCAGATACTTTCCCGGCTGAGTGGAGCCTAAAGTCAACTTTGAAAGTTACCCAACAGCAGTTCTCCGATATCTGCTGCAAAGCTGACCTACGGAAGTCCACCTGGATTCACCAAGCTGCGTGTATTTGCAATCAGAATCACATTCATTCAATCCAATGATTGTACATGCTTAGGACAGGTGGTTACAGAAACATGGTGTGCTGAATATCAAATGCAATGAAAATATATCCAGTGTGGTCTTCCTGCCTGAGACACAGGCAGAGAAAAACACTCGGCAGAACTTGATAAAACCGCAAAATTAAAGGTGGATTCACTGATGACTCTCAATAACAGTTTTGACCGTTTGATCTTGTGGAAAGAACTCATGCTGCACTAGGTCATCAAAATCGGACGTAACGGCGAACGAATATCTCACATTTGACTGCACTTTTAAACTTTCTCTGTCTAGACGATCCTGAACACTTCTACTGTGATAGTTGAATCTTAGTTTCAGTATCATATCCGTGAACCCATATTTCATCACGTAATTCTGCAACGTTGCTAACTCCTGAGCGACTTTAATTCCCTGATAATTTTTGTCCGACTTTCAAAAATTAAGGAACAAATTTCGCTGTCTCACGCTGCATATCCAAAAATTCGTGACATAAGACGGCACTAGCCAACTGATATGCCAGAATCATCAGCTAACTCTATGACTGTGATTCAATGACCGTTCCTGATTGTTTATTCCATTTTTCCCACAATTTCAACGGGGGAAAATCTTATGGAGCACCCAGGGTACTCTACACTGCCAGCGTCTCCACGAGATTTTTCCAAACACTTGTACCTCCCCTTTACCCCTGTTTTACTCAAAGCAGACTCGTCAAAAGAGACTTTAATAAAAAGGTTTCAATGACGAACAATGGCGTTGAGCCACAGTCATACAAGACTTTTTAAAAGAGTAAACCGCCATTTGTCTGTGTGATTTATCTTCTGTACTATCGAGATTTCCGGTTTTTTTAGCCACTATCAAGTGCAATGGTAAAGATTGTTAGACTATTGTTAAGGTTTTGTACAGAAGTCTTGAAACACGCAGTCAAATGGCGGTTTACTCTTTTAAAATGCATATTCGATTAAGTTCTTGTATGTAAATTTAATTTAGTTTCTATGGTAAGTTTTTATTGAGTCATAAATTTTCAGACGGGTTTGATTTACGCTCAGTCCATTTTCTGTACTCATTAGACTGTTCATTCCTTTCAACAGATCCTGTAATCCTTCTTCACGTCCACTGGGGGCAGCAACGTCATCGGAAAATCTTATCACGGATATCCTTTAACCTTGAATTTTAATCCCACTGTTGTACCTTTGTTTTATTTCCTCTCCTATGACGACGGTTTCCTCTTAGAGCAGCACTTGGAACCTACATCCTCAATTATTAGCTGAGTGTACTCCGCTCTCTGTCTTCCTCTAACTTACTGTTTTTGCCCTCTACAGCTTCCTCTAATACCACGGAGGTTTTCCCTTGATGCCTTAACAAATGTTCTATTATCCTATCCTTTCTTGCAGTGTTTTCCAAACGTTTCTCCCCTCGTCGATTCTACCACAAGCCTCCTCATTACTTATCGAATCAGTCCATTTAACTTTCAACATTCTTCTGTAGCACCACATTTTAAACGCTTGGATTTTCTTCTGTTATGGTTTTCCCACTGTCCATGTTTCACTAGCATAAAATGCTATGCTCCGATACTCACATATTGCTTCCTCAAATTAAAGCTCATGTTTGAGAGTAGTAGACTTCTCTTGGCCAGGAATGACCTTTCTGCCAGCGTTAGACTGTTTTTTGTGTTCTTCTTGCTAAGTACGTCATGGGTTATTTCGCTACCAAGGTTGCAGAATTCTTGAACCTCGTGGTCACCATTTCTGAAGTAAAGTTGCTCGCTCTTCTCATTTCTGGTACATCTCATTAGTTTCGTCTTTTTTCGATTTACTCTCAGTCTATATTCTGTACTCGTTAGATGGTTTATTCTGTTCAACAGATCCTTTCAGTGTGGATAGCAATACCGTCGGCGAGTCTTATCAGTGATATCATTTCAACTTGATTTACCTCCCACTGTTGTGTCTTTGTATTGCCTTCGTCATTGCTTCTTCGATCTATAGACTCAACAGAACGATGAAAGAGAACATGCCTGCCTTAGACCCTATTAAATCCGATCACTTCGTTCTTGGTCTTCCACTCTTGTTGTTCCTTCTTGGTTCCTGTATGTAGTGTGTATCAACCACCTTTCCCTTTTTCCTACCCTTTTTTTCTCAGAATTTCGTACACCGTGCACCATTTCCCACTGTCCAACACTTTTTGCAGTGAACATGTCTTGACTTTGCTTCAGTCTTGTTTCGATTATCAACAGCAACGTCAGAACTGTCTCTCTGATTAACACAAGATAAAATTCGCCGATATTTCCAAAACATAATAACCTTTTTGACAGCTGTCAGTACATTAAATATCCGATATGCTAACACTTTAGGCATATTTTCAGACATAGTTGTTCTTGCAACAATGAAAAAGGGTGCAAGTCGGTCTGACACAACACACTGTGCAGTGTCGTATAACCACGTCTCGTACCTTCATTCAGTAAACTGGTGTGTATGCCGCAAAACGATTACCTGCACGGACTTCGCGACTACGTCTCGAGCGTCATGCGTCGTCAGTATGTTGACCGACAATAGCTGATACAGGACTGGTACCACGCCATCGTTTCTTACGATTTTCGGTTCAGCGTTAAACAGCTCGACGATTTGCCGCTGGCTGGAGGGTCCGAGAAGATAGGAAGTTGCCAGATTAGGTTCATCGTCGTCACTTGTGGCGTGTCGTACCAGAGGAGAACAAAGTTAGTGTGCAGATTTCTCACTGAACTCTGAGACCTCAAGCTATTAAACAGAATTAAATTGCTCTACACGGAAAATTTACACTAGGAAGCCGCCCTATACAAGGATATTCACAAGACTTACGGAAACAGAAAACCTACGATCAATTTTCCAACCACTGGTCTACACAGTAAAATACACACGTATAGTTCTTTTCTATGGAGAAGCACGTGAACAAAAAACAAACACTAAATTAATTAACAGGTTGTCACACAAGTGCTACTTCTGCTGTGCTGCGCGTCCTCTCGGCTCGACGGCTGCCGCTACATAAACTACGAAATTACACTCTAAGATCCAAAACCACGCATGGGACAGAAATCGGCAGGTATGGTGCTCAAACAAATGATTACACTTTTGGAAAACAGCAGTGTACCGCAAGTCTCTAGAGGAACGGAAGGTTCCAAATGATTGGAAAAGAACACAGGTATATCCAATTTACAAGAAAGGTCGTCGAGCAGATGAGAAAAACTATAGGTCTATATCTCTGACATCGATGTGTTGTAGAATTTTAGAACATGTGTTTTTGCTCGCGTATCATGTTATTTCTGGAAACACAGAATCTACTCTGTAGGAATCAACATGGATTCAGGAAACAGCGATCATGTGAGACCCAACTCCCTTTATTTGTTCAGGAGACCCAGAAAATATTAGATACAGGCTCCCAGCTATATGCCATTTTCCTTTACTTCTGGAACGAGTTCGATACAATTCCGCACTGTCGCCTGATAAACAAAGTAAGAGCCTACAGAATATCAGTCCAGCTGTGTGGCTGGGGTGAAGAGTTTTTAGCAAACAGAACACAGCATGTTGTTCTCAATGGAGAGACGTCTACAGACGTTAAAGTAGTCTCTGGCTTGCCACAGGGGAGTGTTATGGGAGCACTGCTTTTCACATTATATATAAATGACCTAGTAGATAGTGTCGGAAGTTCCATGCTGCTTTTCGCGGATGATGCTGTAGTATACAGAGAAGTTGCAGCATTAGAAAATTGCAGCGAAATACAGGAAGATCTACCAGCGGATTGGTGTTGGGAGTGGCTACTGACCCTTAACGTAGACAAATGTAATGTATTGCGAATACATAGAAAGAAGGATCCCTTATTGTATGATTATATGATAGCGAAACAAACACTGGTAGCAGTTACTTCTGTAAAATGTCTGGGAGTAGTGAAGTGGAATGACCATGTAAAATGAATTGTTGGTAAGGCGTGTGCCAGGTTGAGATTCGTTGGGAGAGTCCTTAGAAAATATAGTCCATCAACAAAGTAGGTGGCTTACAAAACACTCGTTCGACCTATACTTGAGTATTACTCATCAGTGTGGGATCCTTACCAGGTCGGGTTGACAGAGGACATAGAGAAGATCCGAAGAAGAGCGGCGCGTTCCGTCAAAGGGTTATTTAGTACGCGTGATAGCGTTACGAAGATGTTAGGTAAACTCAAGTGGCAGACTCTGCAAGAGAGGCGCTCTGCATCGCGGTGTAGCCTGCTGTCGAGGTTTCTAGAGGGTACCTTTGTGGATGATGTATCGAATATAATGCTTCCCCCTACTTACACCTCCCGAGGAGATCACGAATGTAAAATTAGAGAGATTCGAGCGCGCACGAAAGCCTTCCGGCAGTCGTTCGTTCAGCGAACCATACGCGACTGGAACAGCAAAGGTAGGTAATGACCGTGGCACGTAGAGTGCCCTCCGCCACACACCGTTGGGTGGCTTGCGGAGTATGAATGTAGATGTAGACGTAGATGTAATAAAGAGAAATTCACAAAATGAGAAAGTCATAAACCCGATGTTAAGCCACTGGGCCTTACGCAAGCAGTTACTCTGCTTGGAATTGATTGACAGAGTTATTGGGTGCACAAGCGTTCTCAGTTGGGGAGAGATCCGGTGGCCTTGCTGGCCAAGGTAGGATTTGGCAAGCATGAACACAAGCAGTAGAAACTCTCTACATTTGCAGGTGGGAATATGTTGCTGAACTGTAAGCCCAGGATGGCTTGCCATGAAGGGAACAGAAGAGGGGGTAGATCATTTCCACATACCGCCGTACTGTAAGGGCGCCACGGATGGGAATCAAAGGGGTCTGCTATGGAATGAAACAACACACATCGCTCCTGGTTGCCGGGCTGGATGCGTGTGACAGTCAGGCTGATATTCCACCACTGTCTGGGGCGTCTCCAGACAGGTCTTTGCTGATCATCGATGCTGAGTTCGATTTGGACTCATGGCTAAATGAGATTCCCGGCCGAATGTGCCCGATACGCACTGCAAACTGGCTCGCTGGTGCACAAATGTCAACTGCAGTCGGCTGAAGGGTCTCCGTAAGCTCGTTCCCCTTTACGTGAGCCGCCTGTTAGTGGACCTTATGCTCTTTGAAGAACCAGTTGTACGTACGACAGATTATAATAAACAATCCGGGGTTCTGAGTGCCTCTCTGACGACTTCTCAGTCCTCTCGCCGTCTCTCTGGGACGGCCGCTTCCTTCTCGACTCTGTGTTCTCTCATTCCTGCCAACATTGCCGAGTAATGGCACCGCTACAGTTCAAATGCTGGCACGTAGGATCAATGATAATGAATAATTCGGGGCTCTGAGCGCCTGTCTGGCGGCTGCTATTACCTAGACAAATGTATTCCTGAAATTTCATTATTCTACACTCATGCTCATAAATTAAGGATAATGCTGATACATGGTGAAACAACGCTCTGCTGGCCGGTTTCCTGGTTTAAATCACCTCTAGGTATTAGTATAAGGTGCATTTGACCTGAGGTCGTCGCACGGTGGCGCTGGCAGCAGTCCACATACGCAGAGGTGTGTTGGTGCATGCCAGAGTACGGTCAAGTGAGTAAGTGTGCAGACGTTTTCAGACGTTCTAATGGTGACTCTGTGTTGAAAATGGCTCAAAGAACAGATATTGATGACATTACGAGTCGTAGAATACTAGGGCGACTGGAGGCTGGTCAAACACAGCAGGTCGTACCACAGGCCGTCCGTGTGCCACAAACTGTCATCTCAAGATTATGGCAACGATTCCAGCAGACAAGAAAAGCGTCCAGGCGCTACAGTGCAGAGCGTCCACAGTGTACAACACCACAAAAAGGCCAATATCTCACCATCAGTGCCCGCAGACGGCCACGGAGAACTGCACGTAGCCTTTCTCAGGACCTTACTGCAGCCACTGGAACGGTTGTCTCCAGACACACAGTCGACAGACGACTGAACAGACATGGTTTATTTCCCCGGAGACCTGCAAGACGCATTCCACTAACCCCTGGTCACAGGAGAGCCCGTAAAGCCTTGTGTCAAAAAGACAGTACATGATCATTGGAACAGTGGTCCCAGGTTATGTTCACAGACAAGTCCAGGTATAGTGGGAACAGTCATTCTCGCTGAGTTTTCTCTGGCGTGAACCAAGAACCAAGTACCAACCCCTTAATGTCCTTGAAAGAGACCTGTATGAAGGTCGTGGTTTGATGGTGTGGGATGGGATTATGATTGGTGCATGTACTCCCCTGCATGTCTTTCACAGACGAACTGTAACAGGTCAGGTTGCGGCGGCGCCGTTCTTTCCGTCCATTTGTGACAGACCTCCACCTACCTGTGAACATTGTCTCAGCATATCATCAGTAGGGAAGCCGAGTGAAACCTACTGTACTTCGATGTGAACCAAGCTGCAATTAAGTCACTAATCAACGTTTCGGGAGAAAGTTTTCACACGAAATGACAGGTTGTAAATTTTGTCTCTAATTAATATATTCTGAAACTTGGGTGAACAAGTATCACTGCCAAGCCCGTGATAGTCTTAACACAGTCACTCACAACCCCTTTCACTCACTTTAGCATGTTTATGGTGCTGCATGTCCCGAAAACGTAATAACTACAAAAACACGGATTGTTTTTGATTCAGAACGCTCGCCAAATATTAAGTCTGTCGGTACCTAACGCAGTCACAGTTTTTAGACACCGACCTGCTCCATACGCCAGTCGTAATTTATGTTTTTTCTTGTCACAAAATTCACCAAAAAATTCCGAAATTTCTACACACTCATCGGAATAATTATGCCGTCACTTTACAACACGTTTGATGTATGAAACACTGCCAGATCCGGCAACTTATAATTTCCATCGGAACTACTACTACAGACGTCCGACTGTTTCATGGTTAGGCTCCGTCTCCTCTCTAGAATACTCTAACTCTTCTCTACCAGCAGAGAATGGCGAGCGAAGAATATTGCCTTACCATTGGTCAGTTTACTCAACAGCCAATAGCAAAACAATTCTCCCCCGTCAGTCCGCGCTTTTCATCAATAACCAGTCGCAAAATAGTAAACCTAACGACTGCACTTTTTACCGACGTAATTATCCAATATGCTGAAGTTTTGTTTCTGCATAAAGTTATTTACTTTGTTATTTATACCTGAATTAACTTTCCCTTTACCATAAACTTACTTTACAAATCTATTCTACAAAAATCACCTTTGTTCACATCCATACTTGTTCGAAATGTTCCCACACTAAATCCCACTACAGAACTCATTAAAAAATTATCTTCATATTAACTTTAGTCCGCAGCTCGTGGTCGTGCGGTAGCTTTCTCGCTTCCCGCGCCCGTGTTGCCGGGTTAGATTCCCGGCGGGGTCAGGCATTTTCTCTGCCTCCTGATGACTGGGAGTTGTGTGATGTCCTTAGGTTAGTTAGGTTTAAGTAGTTCTAAGTTCTAGGGGACTGATGACCATAGATGTTACGTCACATAGTGCTCAGAGCCATTTGAACCCATTTATTAACTTTAAACCACACTCACGCATCATTCATGCTCCTAAAACACATTTATGACATTCTACATACACAAAAGACATAATAACACTTTATGAAAATACTAGAATAGTTTATGAAAAATATTCTATTACTTTAGTGCACTCTAGTGGCTACAATCGAAACTAACACAGTCCCTATCCAATACTGTCCTCTATCTAACTCTGAGACACATCTCCCACTTAACAGGCTCCAAGGCAGGATCGGTATACGGCGCTACGCCTCAAGGTGTATCGGGACGTCATTTTGCACCAGAGTGTTCTCCTTTTCAGGGGTGCGGTGGGCCTGATGGATGATAACGCTTGGCCCCACCGAGTTGCCATCGTGGTGAAGGACCTTGAAACAGAAGATATCAGGCGAATGGAGTGGCCTGCAGTTCTCTATACCTAAACGTCATCGAGCACAACTTGGATGCTCTCGGTCGACGTAACGCTGCACGTCTTAAGACCTTAACGACTCTTCAGGAGCTTCGACGGGCACTGGTGGAAGAATGGGAGGCTATACCCCAGCAGTTGCTCGACCAACTGATCCAGAGTATGCCAACCCATTTTGCGGCATGTATACGTGTGCTTGGTAATCATATCCCATATTGATGTCTGGGTACATGCGCAGGAAACAGTGGATGTTTTGTAGCACATGTGTTTCGGGACGGTTTTCTCAAAATACCACCAACACTGTGGACTTACAGATCTGGTCGTGTTTGTTCTCTATGTGCCTACGCTATTAGCGCCTGTAGTGCTACGTTGTGTGGCACCACATTCTGCAATTATCCTTAATTTATGAGCATGAGTGTACATTAATTGTCTTTTGGAGTAGCGATTTTTTTCCGTCAGTCTGTTTTGACACACCCACACGTTAATTCGTACACTATCCCAGTCTGTATGTGGCTAATTTGATGGGCTGTAGCGTCCTTTGATTTGTATTGGCCGGAAAATATAATACTTACGCTATTTTTCTGCATGATTTTGCTCACGCGGTCGTATAGTCTAGTAACGAACGACAGTTTTACAGTATGAGAGAGAGGTTCCTCGCTCTTCTTGTTTGCGTAATGTGGCGTTCGCTGTTTTATTCAGTGGTTTGGTATTTAACTAATTTGTAAATGAAAATGGTAATCTTATTTTATTACATTGAGTAATTACTAAATAATTTTTCTCCCAGCTAAAGAATTGGTCAAGTTGCTACAGAACTCCAAGTTAACGTTGTGTTAAAGTGTTGTCTGGAAGTTGTGTAACTGTCGCTAAATCACAGTTCTTACAACAGATTCTATACAACTATTGATTATGATGGAAATAGTTATCTTCAGCCAAATGATCATTAAAACCACCGAATATCAGCCGCACACAACTGTAACGTATGTTCCTGAAACAATATTCTTCGCAACTCGTGTGCCAATCTGATTCGAATCATTTTCATTGAAATGAGTTCGGAACCACCGGTGCACATTTATTTTCACACATTTGTATTACCTGCAAAGTTGTGTAGATTGAATTTGCCGTAGAGATAATTTGTAACATGGCGGCAGACAATTGATAGAGACTTTCTATTGTTAGAGCAAATAAGTAAGTATTTGAAATGCTTATTAAACTCCATAAACTCTACTTTCGTATTGTGCACTATTTAGACTTCATCAAGCAAACATTTGATTTGTTTCTAAGAAAAACAGACAAAAACGCGATACAAATCGCTATTATCAATGGCTGCGCTCCTTGCAGCGGAAAGAAATAATTAACACAGACAATGCTTTCTGAGAGAGGGATTAAAGTTACAAATAATTATTCACTCATATTTATAATAATAACGAACTCTATTCTCAAGTAATAACTAATAAATAATTACAATTTCTTCACAGATCTCAGTTTGATATGCGTCTGCAACCTACAAAAGCCATCCAACAAAAGGTAAAAACAAAGGAAGACAAACTCAGATCATAAAAGGAATTTACAGTTATCATTGTCTTTGTATGATACACATCAATATGTCCAATTGCACCATAGAATATTACATAAATAATTAATATTTATCACCGTTTTGACAATTTTTTTATATTTCGAATAGATAAAGTTTATAACTGTTACAGGTATAATTTCCTCTCGTCGCACTGAGGCTAAAATTTATCTCGTGGATGTTTCAGTAATTTGCCCTGTCCTAGTGTGACGGGGTTTTCTCAGATAATCGACGGCTAACTGGATACAGACAGACGAGGTAGGAGAAGGGCCGGCAGCGACTCTGCCCTAAGGGCTAAGGGCCGGGAGGGCCGAGGACGGTGGCGGCGAGGGCCAGCCGTCGCGGAGTGACGCGGGGATCGCCCGGGCTGCCTCGGCTCTCTGGGGAAATTAAGGCCGCCGCTGGCTGGCCGGCGACCGCCGATAGCGGCCGGCAACTTCTCCTTAAACTTGTCGGCGGATTCTTGGCGCGCCGGACCGCGCCCCGGCCAAATAGCAAAGTTTGCGGCCGCCGGCCGAGGTGATGTGCTTCATAAAAGTCGCCGCCACCAGCGGCCCCGAGTTTTCCTCCCGCCGGGCAGCAGCGGGCCTCGCGGGAAATGGCGGCGGAAAAGTGCTGTGCTTCCGCGGGAAAGCAGTGCCCTTCACGGCCGTGCCCCAAGTGGCCACGGCGCAGCACCTCGGCAACGGCTGCCGCGATTGCGAGCTGCGGCACCTCGCGGCATCCCGGACACCAAAACACAAGTCCGTTAGCTCTGAGACCAGTTTAAACTTGGAATCATGCGTCGCTGTGTCGTGGCTGATGCACTGGGCTTGCATCCTGTGTGATTAGCCAGCGCTATGGCTATCTGTCCTGATATACACTACTGGCCATTAAAATTGCTACACCAAGAAGAAATGCAGATGATATTGGACAAATATATCATACTAGAATTGACATGTGATTACATTTCACGCAATTTGGGTGCATAGATCCTCAGAAATCAGTACCCAGAACAACCATCTCTGGCCGTAATAACGGCCTTCATACGCCTGGCCATTGAGTCAAACAGAGCTCGGATGTCGTGTACAGGTAAAAGTGCCGATGCAGCTTCAACACGATACCACAGTTCATCAAAAGTAGTGACTGGCGTATTGTGACGAGCCACTTGCTCGGCCACCATTGACCAGACGTTTTCCATTGGTGAGAGATCTGGAGAATGTGGTAGCCAGGGCAGCAGTCGAACATATTCGGTATCCATGAGGGTCCATACAGGATCTGCCACGCTCGGTCATGCATTATCCTGCTGAAATGTAGGGTTTCGCAGGGATCGAATGAAGGGTAGAGACACAGGTCTAACACATCTGAAATGTAACGTCCACTGTTCAAAGTGCCGTCAATGCGAACAAGGTGACTGAGATGTGTACACGCATCCAACGTGCGTTCACTGCGACGTCACCAAACACGGATGCGACCATCATCGTGCTGAAAACAGAACCTAGATTCATCCGAAAAAATGACGTTTTGCCATTCGTGCACCCGGTTCGTCGTTGAATACACCATCACAGGCGCTCCTGTCTGTGATGCACCGTCAAAGGTAACCGCAGTCATGGTGTCCGAGCTGATAATCCATGCTGCTGCAAGCGTCGTCGAACTGTTCGTGCAGATGGTTGTTGTCTTGCAAATGTTCTCGTCTGTTGAGCCATGGATCGAGACGTGGCTGCACGATCCGTTACAGCCATGCGGATAAGATGCCTGTCATCTCGACTGCTAGTGATACGAGGCCATTGGGATCCAACAAGGCGTTCCGTATTACCCTCCTGAACCCAACCATTCCATATTCTGCTGCCCATCACTGGATCTCGACCAACGCGAGCAGCAATGTCGCGATACGATAAACCGCAATCGCGATAGCCTACAATCCGACCTTTATCAAAGTCGGAAACGTGATGGTACGCATTTCTCCTCCTTACACGAGGCATCACAACAACGTTTCACCAGGCAATGCCGGTCAACTGCTGTTGTGGGTGTGTATGAGAAATCGGTTGGAAACTTTCCTCATGTCAGCAAGTTTTAGGTGTCGCCACCGGCGCCAACCTTGTGCGAATGCTCACAAAAGCTAATCATTTGCATATCACTGCTTCTTCTTCCTGTCGGTTAAATTTCGCCTCTGTAGCACGTCATCTTCGAGGTGTGCACACGTACTAATATTACAGCTGAGATGTTCAGATAGGCTGCAGTAATGTGTCGTTGCATATCATCGGGCGTAGTTGGTACGTTCATCTGTTAGCTTTCCCCACAGAAAATGTGTAGGGCGTCAAATTCGGGAAACGCGACGGCCACAGATACAGGTCCTCCGCATCCACTCCAACGATTTGGAAACTTTTGTGACAGATGATTCGTAATTTTAAACAGACACAACTTTTATTGATGTAAGTTCACAAGGTTGATGAATGAACAGCAAACGAAACGTAACAATAACGATGCCAGTAAAATTCTTCTAATAGAGGCAAACAAAAGTTCACTTCTAATTTTCCACAAAGGTTCGTGCTGACACACTGTAAGTAGGCTGTTTAGGTTCTTATATTGGTAACGCCGCCGCCACGTAGCGCTCTGTATGAAAATCACTGGCTGTGCTCTGTGCAGTCTGTGGCTGGTTTGCATTGTTGTCTGCCATTGCAGTGTTGGGCAGCAGCAGCTGAATGTGAACAGCTCGTAGCGTTGCGCAGTTGGAGGTGAGCCGCCAGCAGTCGTGGATGTGGGGAACTGAGATGGCGGATTTTTGAGAGCGGATGATCTGTACGTATGTCCAAGACTGGATGTCATGAACAGATATATATATTATGGCTTTTGAACACTATTAAGGTAAATACATTATTTGTTCTCTATTAAAATCTTTCATTTGCTAACTGTGCCTATCAGTAGTTAGTGCCCTCCGCAGTTTGAATATTTTATTTAGCTGGCAGTAGTGGCGCTCGCTGAATTGCAGTAGTTCGAGTAACGAAGATTTTTGTGAGGTAAGTGATTCGTGAAAAGTATAGGTTAATGTTAATCAGGGCCATTCTTTTGTACGGATTTTTGAAAGTCAGATTGCGTTGCGCTAAAAAATATTATGTGTCAGTGTAGTGTTGAGCAGAATAAGTAAAGAGAGCAATGTCTGAGTACGTTCAGTTTTGCTCAGCTGTTTGAAAAGCAAATAACGTAAGAGGTTTATCAGCACAGTAATTCAATAATTTTTCTAAGGGGACGTTTCAACACATACACACACACACACACGCACACACACACACACACACACACAAACACTCACACACACACACACACACACACACACACACACACACACACAGAAACACACACACATTAGTAACAGTCCAATTCAGAGACGAAGACGTAATCCTCAACTATCGCAGTAACGAGGTCGGCATCCGGCCCTGGTTCTAGCCCCTAAATAGCTGTCTCCAGCCAGACAGGTTGTGGCGTAGTGATACTTCCTGCAGGCCGTGGCTCGAGCTCCCCTTGCAGGAATTAGTGCTCGGAATGTCTGTTTCCATTATCTTGTTTGTAAATAGCCGGTGTTTACCATGGTGCTGACCTTGGGCATCGGCAACATCGTCCTATGTGGTGTAATATGGGTTGCCGGCCCTCAGGGGCTACCTTGGCAACGGTATAACAGAAGACCTGCTCTAGTACTTAGTGCACTTTGGGGTAGACAGGTTCGTTCTGTAGAGGAAACGCCTTCCAGCATCCGTGGAAGATGGTCTGTTATGGGGCTACGATACTTGTGCGCCTATGAGCTGATGGCTCACTATTCCACACCACACTCATACACCCTGCGGACGCTGTCGTTCCACCTGACCAAGCCATCGGGGATTGTCAAGAGAACAACAGTGGATGTTTCGGCCGATTATCTGGCCGTGGTTAGTGAAAGTGGCTTCACAATTCAACAAGTTACATGACACATCGAAGAGTATGCCGTCTTAACGCCATGCTGCAGAAGTAAACGATTCTCATAATCATTTTATGCACCTCTTGACGGAGAGAGAGATGTGATAAGGATGGAAACCATATCGACGGAGAAGCCTAGCACATTAGCTTGAGTCATGTCACTTACTCATGCGATTGGCGGGAGCTAAATGCGGGTCAACTGCGGGAGCAGCAGCAAGAATATAAGTTTCTCGCTCTTCTGTTGTCACTTGTTTCCTTCTGTTACGTTGTCTAGATGTTACTTATTTACACGTCAAGTTAAGTAGGACTACATTGAGGAGCAAATCTCCAAGGTCATGGAACGTGTCAGTACATGTAATTACAACATAAAAGTAATAACAGATAAAAATAAATGTTCATGATCCCGAAAAAGTCAGTCCATAAGTTTAACTAAAAGCAATCAACAATACAATAAGAATCAGCCTAATTTTTCAAGGAACTCCTCGACAGAATAGAAGGAGTGACCCATGAGGAAACTCTTCAGCTTCGATTTGAAAGCGCGTGGATTACTGCTAAGATTTTTGAATTCGAGTAGTAGCTTATTGAAAATTGATGCAGCAGTATACTGCACACCTTTTTGCACAAGAGTTAAGGACGTCCGATCCAAATGATGATTTCTGCCGAGTATTAACCGAGTGAAAGCTGCTTTTTCTTGGGAATAAACTAATATTGTTAACACGAAATGATAGTAAGGAATACATATATTGAGAGGCCAATGTCAAAATATTCAGACTCGTGAAGAGAGGTCGACAAGAGGTTCGTGAATTCATTACCCGAACCGCCCATTTCTGAACCAAAAATATCCTTTTAGAATGGGAAGAGGTATCCCAAAATATAATACCACACGACGTAAGCGAGAAATAAGCAGATTAATTTTCGTGTCCAACGTTCACTCACTTCAGATACCGTTAGAATAGTAAAAATGGAAGTATTAAGTCTTTGAACAAGATCCTGAACGTGGGCTTTCCATGACAGCTTACAATCTATCTGAACACCTAGAAATTTGAACTGTTCAGTTTCACTAATCATATGCCCATTCTGTGAAATTGTTGAATTGTGTGTTACAAACTGTAAAAACTGAGTCTGACTGTTTTAGCGTTAGTTTATTTTCTACAAGCCATGAACTTAGGTCATGTGCTGCACTATTAGAATGGGAAGAGGTATCCTAAAATATAATACTATACGGCATAAGCGAAAAATAGGCAAAGTAGGTCTAGCGGTTCTAGGCGCTCAGTCCGGAACCGCGCGACTGCTACGGTCGCAGGTTCGAATCCTGCCTCGGGCTTGGATGTGTGTGATGTCCTTAGGTTAGTTAGGTTTAAGTAGTTCTAAGTTCTAGAGGACTGATGACCACAGATGTTAAGTCTCATATGAATCAGCGCCATTTGAACCATTTTTTTAAAAGCAAAGTAGATTAATTTTCGTGTCGAACGATCACTCGCTTCAGATACCGTTAGAATTAATTACTACCAACCTAGTGTCATCAGGATACAGAAATATTTTGGAGATACCCGTACCCCCCCCCCCCCGCCCCCCCCCCCCCCCCGCTCCACTTGACAGTACCCCACTCAGATCCCACATCACTGCCATTACCAATATTGTGAATAATGACCTTTTGCTGCCTGTTGCTAAAATAAGAGGTGAACCAATTGTGAGCTACTCCCCATATTCCGTAATGGCCAACTTCTGGAGCAATAATATGTCATCAACACGATCAAATGCCTTAGTTAAATAAGAAAATATGCCAAGCGTTCGAAACCTTTTGTTTATCCCATCCACTACCTCACAGAGAAAAGATAATATAGCATTTTCAGTTGTTAAACGACTTCTAAAGCCTAACTACGGATTTGACAGCAAATCGTGTGATATAAGGTGATCAATGATCCTTACATACACAGCCTTTTCAATAACTTTTGCAAACACTGATGGCATAGAAATAGGTCTAAAATTATTTGCATTATCCCTTTCTCCCTTTTTATAAAGCGGCTTTACTACTGAGTACTTTAATCGTTCAGGAAACTAACCATTGCTAAAGGAAAAATTATAAAAATGGCTAAATACAGGGCTAACATGTGCAGCACAGTACTTTAATATTCTGCTAGATACACCATGATAGCCATGAGAGTCCTTAGTCTTCAGTGATTTAATTACTGACTCAATACCTCTTTCTGTATCACAGAGGAGTATTTCAGCCATCAATCTCGGAAAGGCATTTGCCAAGAAAGTTATATGATTTCCTTTAGAAACTAAATTTTTATTTAATTCACCACCAATTCTCAGAAAATGATCGTTAAGTACATATATCTGATTTATCAGTAAGAGAAATATTTTTACTGCGAACTGACTTTATATCGTCGACCTTGTGCTGCTGACCAGACACTTCCTTCAAAACAGACCATATGGTTTTAATTTTATCCTGTGAATTAGTTACTCTATTTGTATACCACATACTCTTTGGCTTCCTAATGACGTTGTTAAGCACCTTACAATAATGTCTGTAATGGGCTACTGTAGCTTAATTGTGACTACTTGTAACATTTTGATATAATTCCCACTTTGTTCTACATGATATCCTTATCCCACTATGGTCGTGTGGTAGCGTTCTCGCTTCCCGCACCCGGGTTCCCGGGTTTGATTCCCAGCGGGCTCAGGGATTTTCTCTGCCTCGTGATGACAGGCTGTTGTGTGATGTCTTTAGGTTAGTTAGGTTCAAGTAGTTCTAAGTTCTAGAGGACTGATGACCATAGATGTTAAGTCCCATAGTGTTCAGAGCCATTTGACCCTTATCCCAGTAGTCAGCCATCCAGGCTGCCTTTTACTGCTAGTACCCCGTTTAGAACGTTGTAATAAAAAGCAACTCTCAAAGAGCATGAGAAATGTGTTACGAAAGCATTTTATTTATCGTCTATGTTATCGGCAGTATGAACATCCTGCCATTCTTGTTCCTTGAAAAGGTTTAAGAAACTCTCTACTGTTATTGGAGTAACTTTCCTACATTGTTTGTAATTAAATCTGACATTCGTTTGAGTACAAAAACCTTTTAGTATTAAAATTTGTGCATCATTATCTGGAAGACCATTCACGCTTTTACTAACAGAATGCAGATCTAGTAATGAACAATGAATAAAAATATTGTCTACGGCTGTGCACAACATTCAAATATCTGTTCAGAGCAGTGTCGTGATACATCTATGGACTCAAATAGAATACTGTCTTTTACGCACATTGCAGCTTCACCACCCCGCAAGGAACTCCTTGAGAAACAAATAGCTGGTAAAGGAAGCATCTAATTTGCCAAATTATTTAAGTGGTGCTCTTATATACCAATAATGTCAGAGACAACACCTAAAACCACTTCACCAACTTTATCTCTAATACGTCTTATATTTTGATGAAATATGCCAATTCCTTCCTTACACTACCACATTCACGTAACAGGTTGAAAAGTTTGATAACTAACGGGCGATATGGTTGATGTCCATTGCGATATCTTGTGACATACACCGTACGATAATTAAATGCATTCTTCCTACATCTCCATACACCATGAGCACGTTGGCTTTTTCTGCAACGGAAAATCTCATCTTCCACTCACGGCCTACTTCTTGGAGCTCTTCTTCTTCTTTGCTAATGTGAAACACGCCTCTTCTGCAGGGCGGACCATGCTGTATGTACAACAAAATGGTAACTCACGTTGTTGTACAAAGAGCAAAGTTCAGAATACGATCTTCAAAGGTGTCGCCGAATGACTAGCAAGCCAAGTCGCAATGCACTCAAAGAACATTGAAGCACACTCTAAGCAAACAAAACAATATCTTACCCAGCAGCTACGCAGGTTGAATGGCACAAGCAAGTGTCGTTGTGGAAGAGTTTCAAAATACGATGTATCGTAAACAACTCTCTCTCTTTAGAATCCTGCAACAAACATTGCTGACAGTCTAATATACCCCGCTTTTAGTTTGTTAACGTCTATAGGCATTGTTTAATTTTAAATAGTGTTTGTTTGCACAAGAAATACATTATCTAATATTATTGCAGTCTGTTTATTGGCTACAAGTACTAGCCCCTGAGGGAAGAGCTCTGAGCACTTGTTCATCTTTGATCTTTGCTATTGTGAAAAGTGTGGATCCTTTTGTAAAATGACGAAATATGGCTACTTTTTACTTGTAATTAAGAGTGATGTGAAAATGACATGAAATACAGATGTTACAAATGTGCTTGACAATGACGCTTAAACGAAACCAGCTAATGGCAGGATTAACTAAACATTGCATTATAGCCTAGTACGGACCTTGTTTACGATTATTTAATGTATGTAATGTGTTTCAAAGTCCATATCTGATTCGGTTTAGGAACGAATAATTGGTTTTCATATCACTGTGTACTAAGTAATTCATAGCCAACAAATACTGTTCTGACACTGAAGATTGTGTGGGTCGCGTTGGTGCCATTGGTAGGTTGGCATCGTGTAATACGGATATTGATGTCTCGTTTTCTTCCTCTGTTTACTGGCGCCACTATGTTTGCTAGCGTTGTCTGTCTGCGAGTGGCAGCAGCAGCGTTTATCGAAATCTAGTACGTGTACTATCTTTGGAAGGACGTGAAGTGTTTTCCGGGTCGGATGTGTGATGAGTTCAGTTGGGAAGGAGCAGCAGAGAGGTCCGCCAGCGCGAAGGACATGCCGGGACTGCCGGATGGAGGGGCTGTAGTTGCGAGGGCCACAACCTCGTTGTCCACCGGATCCAGCTCGTTGATTTGAGTGAACTTCAATCCAGCAGTGGTACCTCCACTACTCTGTGGTCACGCCGCTTGCTCGTGCTCTACTGCTCGAGGGTCGCCGTGAGACGAACAGCAGGAAGTGGAACGTGTTGAGTTGGCGGTGAACCGTGGATTTACTTTCAAAATCTTTTCTCAAAGAATTTACTTTATTTACCAGAGATTCATCAAGAACATTAACACATTTAATCACACTATGTGAGCGCGGAAGTAGTTGCCAATGGGTAACTGATGAAAACAAATTTCTTTCAACAACTGGAAATTTTATTCCTAAAAACCCTTTCTTTAAAAATAAGACAGATAAATTATAATCAGAAAGCAGCCTCTACATATCATGTTACAATTTATTCAGAGGCAAAAATAATTTTTTTTGACAATATGAGCTTTTGGACTGAGAACCCCGCCGCTCCTTTTTGACATGGCCGTAGTCACGACCGCTCACAACAACCTCTGAAAGACCACACTGCTGCAAATCTGCAACACACCGGATTACTTTAAACTAAAAATTTTAACAGCTCACCCAAGCACATAAACTATGCACTCCGTAGGAGGGATGGAAATGGTAAAAAACACATTAAAAAAAGTTACTCGCACAAAAACAATTACTTACCAACCGAAAGTGCAACTTGATTTTAAAAGAAAACTCTTACGGTGGAAGGGTGGCAAATTTATATACTAAAATGACCATTTAAATAAAAACCCATGAAACGCAGTCTTACACAAAATGTACAAAGAGGCTCTACATTACACATATACCGCCTCTCAAGACGATAGGCAAGATAAAAACATATTCAGGAATTCGGCCATTACACCTTAAGCAATAAATGCGTTAACACCGAAACCGACAAACATGACAGAGGCAGCTATTAACATATGGCAGATTGACAGGGGGATTACTGAACAACGCCGATTGCTCTAACCCGCCCCTACTCCACAAGGGAAAAACGGACCACCCAATTCATGAATAACCACCTTCCCGCGGGTGGGCAAACGGAGAAGAATGGTGGGACGACCCCAAAACAAAGCGGCAGGTGACCTCACCAAGAAAACAAGTAGAATTTGACAAGTAAATGAAACAACATATCTCCAATCACTTCAGTTATAATGAACTGCAATTTCTAGCGAAGACCTGGCGCAGCACCCCCAACGCTCTCCCGAACCGTCCGCTTCAACGGACGCAGGAAGGCGCGCCGATCTCCCTTCTCACGGCGTCGCAGCTCGCACCGGCCAGCCCGATGTCGTCGTTTGACTTCTGATGCTTTCGTGTCGACCGCGAAGCCACTACACCTTTCTATACGGCGCGGCCCACTGGACTCACGTGGGGACCTCACATGCACCGACGCTCAAGGCGGACAAGTCATCGCGTGTCTCAGTGCGCGACCGACTAACCGATCGATCCAATCGCCAATGACCGTTGTCCTGCAACTCTAGCAGACTAGCGGCCTAACGCACAGACTCAGATGAATGAACTCAGCCCCGACCGGGCGACCATTAACTGCGTTCTGTTACTCGCGGAGTGGCAATACTCTCATTTTCTGGATTTAAAATTTGATCCAAACGACAGACATACTAGCACTCCGAACGACAGAGATACACTAACTGCTGCACAAATGCGAACGAGAGACAGACCAGCAACTGGTAGGGCGAGACTGATCACGCTTCACTCCCACTGACCAGACTCGCCGCCTAGCAAGCTCATAGCGCCCCTTTAATGCACGTGAACAGGCAATCTTTACCCTTTTCCACCAGAGGGAGACACCAAAGCTGCGATTGCCACAGCGGCGCCACCGCTAGAAACGAAGGGCGACTGCTTCACACTACGCGCTGCGGCGCGCTCTTCAATACAGCAAATTTTTACCTCGGCTTAGGCGGAATCTATTTGCTGTCTTCTACTGCCTTTTGTTAGCTTTTTAATTTTGTGTTATTATTTAGTGAAGTGCAACCAGCGGAAGTTTGCTGCCTAGTGGCCGCTAACGCCCCAGTTACCTGCCATGGAGGTTAAAAAAATACTTCAAATGGCTCTGAGCACTATGGGACTTAACATCTGAGGTCATCAGGCCCCTACAACGTAAAAGTACTCAAACCTAACTAACCTAAGGAATTAACACACATCCATCGTTGTTCTGGTTATCACACGTTAGGTGGATTTGGTAAGAGGATAGATGGGCGTTTAAACTGTTCCTTGTTTGAGTTGCCGTCCTGTTAGATGAGCATAAGTCTGGGCTGCCAGTCTCACCACTTACGCAGCTGTGGGGACTTTTCTCAGGTCGGTCCTTGGAGCACTGTCTGTGGATCACTCCGCTTTCTTAGCTGGTCTGATTGTGTCAATTGCTTAAAAATAATATTTTGTTTAAATTTTTCCTATTGCTTGTGTCCTTCAACCAACAAATAATTTTCAATTATTTCTTAATAAGGCCTTCAGCCGTTAGTGTATCTTGTGTTACAGTCAATTTTTTTGAAAAGATTGTTTAAATTTTTTTGGTATTTTTAACGTGTAATTGTCTTCCTTATTTCTGACTGAGGCCTTGAATCGTTAATTGTTCTGAAGTACTGCTTGTGGCCTTCAGCCGACAAATAATTGTGAATTCTCTCTTAACAAGGCCTTCAGTCGTCAGTGTAGCTTGTGTTGCTGTCTATTTTTTTAAAATGATTTTCCTGAATATTATTTCCTTAAATAAAGTGTTCGTGTTTACTGTGCAACTACTGGTAACTGATTTGGCCCCGTCCACACCTTTTCCTGCTTTCCGTAAGTCCCACGTTTCAGATACGAAATTGTATTAGACAGGCTGCTGAATCACTGCTTTTAAATAATTAGTAAGTAAAATTTCTTCCTCTGCAACGCTCGATGGCTTGGTAACTCCTGGCTCTGGCAGTACAGGTTTTTCCGATTACGTCGTTATGCTCAGCGCAGTATAGAGGTCGAATGTGTACCAGCAAGTAGAATGAATTGTATTTCGCAAATCCAGTAACGCACTCTTTTTCAACACGAATGCGTGCTCGTATTATTTTAGGCCCCATTAGCTTCACTTCTCGCAGGCGGACCTCCAACTCTCCACGTCTGACGTTTCCCCGCATTTGTGACCTTTTAATCTAATGGAGCCCTGCACTCTATCAAACGATTTAGTACATTTCCGCTCCATTAGCGCTACAGTCAGTGCAAAACAACTACATCCGTTTACAGTTCAACAAATTCTGAGGATAACAACCTTGATAAGTGACTGTGACGGCACAGTGTCTTTATGAAACAGTGCTGTACATGTGGCATTATAAGCAAAAGTAACAGATCTGGCAACGTGTGCTTAACGATAATCTTGAAAAGGCTGCAAGGAATATCCGTCGTTAGACATGAATGAAACCAGATAAAACACGTTAGCGTTTACGCACTTTTCGCCAAATTCTGCTACAAAATCTACATTAACTAAAGTTGTTGTCGAACAGCACCAGTAATATGTCATAATACTTATGATAGGTGATTTCAATTAAAAGTTCTTTACACACAGGAACATTTCGTTTTAATTATTCTGTTTTCGTTCCTCTGTACTGTGAAGAGAAGGGCCAGTTCTGATGCAGCACAGAATTGTATTTACCTTGTTATGACAGCTATATTATTATCAAGTGTTGAGCAATTTCTTGTAAGTACTATACATCTTTTTGAATTTTTTACTGCAGCTAGTCTTTGTCACCCTCCACAACCGCAGCTTCTCACAAACACTTTCCTTGCCAAATTATCTATTCTCTGAATGTTTATGTTTGTGTTGTACCAATCTATCCCTTCTTTAAGACAAATGCAGTCGCTACTATCTTTCCTTCCCAATTCTTCTTTATATAATACTCGTTCCACAGATTCAGTCTTCAGCATATTTCTATAGCACGACATTTGAGAGGTTTTCTGCGTATATTGTTTGTCGTTCACATTTCACTTTCTTGTAAGACTACACACCGAATTCCTTTGGGGAGTCTTCATAACCCTTAAATTTAGCTTTCGCGTTAACACATTTTTTTTCAGATAAACTTTTCTTTCTTTTGGCAGTATTTATTTACGTGACTTCTGCCATTGTAAATCCCTATCCTACCCAAATAGAAAACCATTTAGTGCCTTTAGCGTCTCATTTAATAATCTATTCCTTTTGCATAACCTCACTTAAGTCTAGTTCAGTCCTTTGTATCATTTTACATACACTCCTGGAAACTGAAATAAGAACACCGTGAATTCATTGTCCCAGGAAGGGGAAACTTTATTGATACATTACTGGGGTCAGATACATCACATGATCACACTGACAGAACCACAGGCACATAGACACAGGCAACAGAGCATGTACAATGTCGGCACTAGTACAGTGTATATCCACCTTTCGCAGCAATGCAGGCTGCTATTCTCCCATGGACACGATCGTAGAGATGCTGGATGTAGTCCTGTGGAACGGCTTGCCATGCCATTTCCACCTGGCGCCTCAGTTGAACCAGCGTTCGTGCTGGACGTGCAGACCGCGTGAGACGACGCTTCATCCAGTCCCAAACATGCTCAATGGGGGACAGATCCGGAGATCTTGCTGGCCAGGGTAGTTGACTTACACCTTCTAGAGCACGTTGGGTGGCACGGGATACATGCGACGTGCATTGTCCTGTTGGAACAGCAAGTTCCCTTGCCGGTCTAGGAATGGTAGAACGATGGGTTCGATGGCGGTTTGGATGTACCGTGCACTATTCAGTGTCCCCTCGACGATCACCAGAGGTGTACGGCCAGTGTAGGAGATCGCTCCCCACACCATGATGCCGGGTGTTGGCCCTGTGTGCCTCGGTCGTATGCAGTCCTGATTGTGGCGCTCACCTGCACGGCTCCAAACACGCATACGACCATCATTGGCACCAAGGCAGAAGCGACTCTCATCGCTGAAGACGACACGTCTCCATTCGTCCCTCCATTCACGCCTGTCGCGACACCACTGGAGGCGGGCTGCACGATGTTGGGGCGTGAGCGGAAGACGGCCTAACGGTGTGCGGTACCGTAGCCCAGCTTCATGGAGACGGTTGCAAAAGGTCCTCGCCGATACCCCAGGAGCAACAGTGTCCCTAATTTGCTGGGAAGTGGCGGTGCGGTCCCCTACGGCACTGCGTAGGATCCTACGGTCTTGGCGTGCATCGGTGCGTCGCTGCGGTCCGGTCCCAGGTCGACGGGCACATGCACCTTCCGCCGACCACTGGCGACAACATCGATGTACTGTGGAGACCTCACGCCCCACGTGTTGAGCAATTCGGCAGTACGTCCACCCTGCCTCCTGCATGCCCACTATACGCCCTCGCTCTAAGTCCGTCAACTGTCATACGGTTCACGTCCACGCTGTCGCGGCATGCTACCAGTGTTAAAGACTGCGATGGAGCTCCGTATGCCACGGCAAACTGGCTGACACTGACGGCGGCGGTGCACAAATGCTGCGCAGCTAGCGCCATTCGACGGTCAACACCGCGGTTCCTGGTGTGTCCGCTGTGCCGTGCGTGTGATCATTGCTTGTACAGCCCTCTCGCAGTGTCCGGAGCAAGTATGGTGGGTCTGACACACCGGTGTCAATGTGTTCTTTTTTCCATTTCCAGGAGTGTATTTTCATCTTATGATATATTTGGAAGACGCTATCCTTAATGTTCGACAAATCTTAAAATTTTGAGGTAAAGGCCAAGGTCAGTGTGTTCCACACAGAAGATTGGAAATCTCCTAAAATTAGTTAATGTAGTTGGTGTGGCCTCACAACGTTTTAACAAACGTAAACAAAAAGTAATAGTTTCTAAAATAGAATAAGTTGCAAAATGATTTTAGGTTTTCCAAGTCTGAGTCAGTCTACTTCAAAACAAATACATAACTTGGCACAGCCGGCCGCGGTGGTCTAGCGGTTCAGGCATTCAGTCCGGAACCGCGCGACTGCTACGGTCGCAGATTCGAATCCTGCCTCGGGCATGGATGTGTGTGCTGTCTTTCGGTTAGTCAGGTTTAAGTAGTTCTAAGTTCTAGGGGAGTGCTGACCACAGATGTTAAGTCCCATAGTGCTCAGAGCCACTTGAACCATTTTTTAACTTGGCACAAGTTAGTATCGCACTTACCGGTACCCTGCTAGAAACCAGTAGTCATCAGGTAATTAATGCATTAACCTTGATACGATTACAAAAAGTCGCGGATGTTCTACTATGTCTCTTTCGATATGTTTGTTACTGTATTACTAAGAGAGGTCAATAGTTTGAAATTCTCCTTTGGCAGGCCTGTAAGAGAGTGCCGGGTAGTTTATAAAACAGCGCTGCCGCCAATCTTCCTCCCCAGTTTTGCCTTATCCCAACAGATTTTCATCTTTAATGATGTTGTCTTCGACCTGAAGTAGTATTATCTTCATTATTTCATTACTTATTGTTTACTGTTGATTATCTTCTCTCCTTTACTGATATTTTCTTCATTTTTATGTAGGTACCGTACGTCCAGCTACTGTGAACAACGAAATGGTACTAATAGTGTTTATGATCTACTGTTAGTACTCACATCCAAAAAGTTTAATCTTACAGTTTTTTATACTACTGTTGACCACGCAATTATATTTTTTTAGTTTTTTTTACTGTTGTCGCCTTTTGATATCACAATCAAGACATACGTATCTATGAATTTCTCATATTGTTTGTTCGTTGATAGATGATTAACCGTGAATAACACACTGTATCTACGGGCCCAAAATTTATGTTATTGTTTTCACGTTATTTGTATTGTTCCCTTCGTTAGATGGATACTTCTATATCATACTTTTTCCAAGATAAACTATTACTCCTGACTTTGGATCATTTTAATATCTGCTTCATACATGGATAGCTAATAATGATACGAGTACTTACGTGTTACTGATCGCGTAGGCATGTTGTAAGTCCGACTTGGTTACGTGCATTATGTTTCACAATTATTATTGAACACAGCACTTCTTAAACATACAATAGATAACAAGCACCCAAAAACAATGAAAACATTTGTTCAAAGTTAATATACTGACATGTGTCGTTTATTAATCTGAGGATGATTAACATAATTTTCTTTGAAAGTTACGGGCAGATTAGAACTGTGTGCTATACAGAGACTCGAACTCTGGACCTTTGCCTTTCGCGGGAAAGTGCTTTTTTTATATTTTGTTCGATGTTGTTCGTTGTATTTGGTCGTAGCGGACGTCACATGACATCCGTTGAAGTTCATTGTAGACCCCTTCAGTCAGCTTTTTTTTTTAATACAGAGACCAGTCAGCCCTCCGACCGAACACGCTGAGCTACCCGCTCTCACAGCTCCAGTTCTGACAGTACCCCCTTTTCTTACCTTCCAGACTTAACGGAAGATCTTCTGCGAACCTTGAAGAACTAGCACTACTGGAAGAGACGATTTAGTGGAGAGCACTCGCCCGTGAAAGGCAAAGCTCCCGTGTTCGAGTCTCGTTCCGGCACTCATTTTTAATGTGCCAGGAAGTTTCATATCAACGCACTCTCCGCTGCAGAGTTAAAGTCTCACACTGGATATTTCTCTTTCTCAGGTAAACTTTCCTCGCTAATGCCAGAATGTATTTTTTTAAATTTCAATCACTATTAAATATTTTCCTGTCCAAACAGGAAACCACATATTCGTCTTGTTTAATAATCTAATTCCTTTTGTGTCACTTGACAATTAGACTTCATTCGAATATCTTTGTTTCACTTTTATTGATTTTTTCCTGTTGATTGTTTTAAGGATATTACACTTAAAAGCCCTTTGCCGGCCGTGACAGAACTAAAATATAATCGACAAATTTCCCATTAGTCTCTAATTCCCTTTCGCCCAAACTGAATGTGAGTCAACATTGTCCGAACCGTGCACTTTTTTCAATCTCTAATTACCTTCTGGTTGGAGTGACGTAATAATGCCTTTGGATATCAGATCATGAATTCTTTAAAGTAATGAGACTCATGTAAAAGAAAAATGTTGCTTACCGTTTTAGTCAACTTAGATGTTGTCTCCTTCAGATTAGTTCCCTTCTGATTGCACAAACTTTTTCCAGCGCTGTTTCTCGCTGCTGTGATGAGAGATTTTTGGGGACCATTTCTGCACAAATTTTTCTCATACCAAGATCTTCAGTTATTATTACACAAACCGTTTCTCGATTGATGTTCAGTTCTTCTGCAAGTTCACACCCCCTGGCCAAGTTGACATCCGTCCGTGAGATTGATGGTCGTCCACTGCGGTCTTCATTTTCAATATTCGTTCTGCCTTCACTAAACATTTTATGCCAACGAAAAACTTGAGATCTTGACACAACCTCCTCTCCAAAAGCCTTCTGGAGCTTACAGTAAGTTGTCGTCGCGTTTTCACTCAATTTAACGCAAAAAGAAAAAGCATACCGTTACGCAATATTATGCGGTTCCATTTCCGTGACGAGAGACACAAACACGTGTTAACTTATTACAGCATGAATCACGACTGAGCTGCTGCATCGATGTGCAGCTTGGACTAAAAGCAGCTTATAGACCAAGGTCAAAGATATTATGCAGCCTGCAGGGCTGCTACATCTTGCAAAGAATATCAGTCTCGTTACTTTATTGTCGCACCTCGTAGATTATGAACAGCCAACTATTTTGCATCAGTCTCCCAAGGTCCGAATTTCCTTGTTTCTGATCTATGCCAAACATTCACATCCACAAAGTATAATCTTATATTCCATATTTTATAGCACTTTTTACCACGTAATTAAATTTTTGTACCTTTTTACTGTACTCATCTCACAATTGAGATAGAAGCATTTATGAACGTGCGGTATTGTTTGTTTGTTGATAGTAATACTAACTATGAATAACACAGCATCTTTTTGTGGCAAAATCTGTGTTATTGTTCTAGCGATATTTACGCTGAAGTGAGAGAAGTCACGGGATAGCGATATATACACATACATATGGTGGTAATATTGCGTACATAAGATGGAAATGGCCACTGCATTGGCGGAGCTGTCATTTGTAATCGTGAGATTCACTGGAATGGTTTCCGATGTGATTAGAGCACCACAACGGGAAGTAAAAGACTTCGAATTGGAACGGTAGTTGGAACTACACATTTCATTTCGGAAATTATTGGGGAATTCCATGTTCCAAGATCCACAGCGTCAAGAGTGTGCCGAGAATACCGAATTTCAGGCATTATCTCTCACTAAGGACAACGCCGTGGCCGAAGGCCTTCACTTAACGGCAGAGAGCAGCGGATTTTGTGTATAGTTGTCATGCTAACAGGCAACAATGCGTGAAATAACTGTAGAAATCAATGTCGGACGTGCGACGAACACATCTTTAAGGACAGTGCTGTGAAATGTGGCGTCAGTGGGCTGTAGCAGAGGACGGCCAATGCGAGTGCCTTTGCTAACACCACGAGATCGCTCGCAGAGCCTCTCCTGGGCTCGTGTTCATACCTGTGCGATCCCAGCCGACTGGAATATCGTGCCCTGGTCAGATGAGTCCCGATTTCTGTTGGTAAGAGCTGATGATAGGGCTCAAGTATGGTGCAGCCCCCGGAGAAGGCAGGGATCCGATTTATCGACAAGGAACTACGGAAACTGGTGGTGGCTCCATAGTGCTGTGGGCTGTGTTTATATGGGATGAACTGGGTCCTCTGGTCCAACTGAACCGGTTGTTGACTGAAAATGGTTATGTGCGGCTGCTCAGAGATCTTGGACTGAGGGTCCCGAAACACCGATGGACTTTTTATGGATGACAATGCGGCATGTAACCGGACCTCAATTGTTTGCGATTGGTTTGAAGAACCATTCTGAACAATTCGAGCGAATGATCTGGCTACCCAGTTGGCCCGACGTGAATCCCATCGAACGTTTATGGGACGTAATCGAGAGGTCAGTTCGTGGACAAAATCCAGCAATGGCAACATTTCTACAATTATGGACGGCTGTAGAGGCAGCATGGTTCCATATTTCTGCAGGGGACTGCCGGTGAACCGTTGAGAAGTATATGCGTAGCAAAAATGTACGGGAGGGAAAGGATCCACCTTGCTACAACAAACATATTAGGAAGTTGCTGAGAAAGTAGAGAATTTTTCACAGGCGTTTTTAACATAGTCACTGCCCCGCTGACAAACAGAAATTATGCGAATTGAAAACAGCTGTCAGAAGGACAATGAGAGATTCTTTTAACGGATTTGGAAGCAATTATTTACCTGCAGATTCTAAAAATACCCCAAAATATTTTGGTCGTACGTAAAATCTATGAACGCTACAAATAATTCAATACCTTCTGTTGCTGACAGTACGGGTAATGTAACTGATGATGATAAACAGAAGGCCGAAATTCTGAACCTATCTTTCAAAAACTCGTTTACGGTAGAGGACTGCAGCACCATTCCCCCTTTCACTTATCGAATAAACGCAAGGATGGATGAGATAGTGTTTAATGTATCTGGGATTGTAAAACAGTTAAGATCCTTAGAAGCCAGGAAGGCATCTAGTCCAGACGGTATCCCCGTAAGCTTATATGTTGACTAAACTACAAATATAGCACCATTCTTATCCATCCATTGGAACAGCGGAAAGTTCCAAGGGACTGGAACAAGGACCAGGTCATAACAATCTATAAAAAGGGTAGAAAATTGGAGGAGCATAATTACCGGTCAAATTTCAATGACATCGATTTGTTGTAGAATCATGGAACATATTTTCTAGACTCTGAGGAACTCATCTCCTGAAACCAGCACGGTTTTAGGAAACAGCGATCATGCGAGACACCACTGGCCCTCTTTGTGCGTGATATTCAACAGGCTCTACATACCGGCTCCCAGGTTGATGCCATATTTCTCGACTTTCGAAAGGCGTTCGACTCAGTTTCTCACTATCGCTGGCTCCAAACAGTGAGCGCTTACGGTCTATCCGATGACATATGCGGTTTGATAGGAAGTATTTTAACAGACAGGGAACAGTATGTCGTCCTGAACGGGGTGACTTCAAAACAGAAACAAGCGTAACTTCAGGTGTGCCCCAGGGCAACGTAATAGGTCCGCCGCATTTTACGAGTTACATAAACGATCTGGTTAACAATATTGACAGTGGCATTAGACTGTTTCCTGAAGATGATGTAGTCCACAGGAAAGTAGTATCACACGAAAGCTGTGAACAAATAAATGAGGATTTGCAGAAAATAAATGCGTGGTGTAATGACCGGCAGTTATCTCTCAATTTTTGGTACGTGTAACCTACTGCGTATAACAAGGCGAATATCCACATTAACCAACGAGTGAAAAATAATGTCCAGTCCTTGGAAGCGGTAACATCCATTAAGCATCTGGGTGTGAATATTCGAAATGTCTCAAATAGAATGATCAGATTACACAAGTAACGGGTAAGGCAAACTCTATAGATTGCGGTTTATTGGTAGAATCCTGAAGCGATGCAGTCCTTCAACAAAGGAAATAGCTTACAATACGTTAGTTCGTCCAGTCTAAGAGTATTGTCCATCTGTATGGGACCCTTACCAGTTGGGTCTGATTGAAGACATTGAGAAGGTCCCAAGAAGAGCGGCAATATTCATGACTGGTACATTTAGCCATGGCGAGAGCGTTACAAATCTCTTTAGAAAGTTTGAAGTGGGACGCACTTGCAGATAGACGGCGCGCTCAACGGAAGGCGCTGCTCACTAAATTCCGAAATCCGATCTTCACCGAGGATGTAGAGCATTAATTATTACCATCAACTTTCAAATAGTGCAGTGATCACCATTCAATGATAAGGGAAGTTAGAGCTCTTACTGAGGCGTTCAGACAGTCGTTTTTCCCTCGTGCGATCCGCGAGTGGAACAGAGGGGGGAAATATGACTTTGGCGCGAATTGTGCACTCCGCCACACACCGCTTGAAGGCTAGTGGAGTATATATGAACATGTAGAGTCTGTGTTACGTCGAGCTGCTGCATTACGCCGGGAAAAAGGAGATCCAACACGCTGTTAGCAGGTATGCACTGACTTTTTTCACCTCAGTGTCAGTTGCTTTGTTTGATAGATTTGTACACTTATATATTTTCCAAGACACATTGTTGATCCTAATTTTTGTTCAGTTTAACCCTGCTCTAAAGACAGGTAACTTGATAGCAGTATTTACGTATTAAAAATTGAGTTCACTGTTATTATTAAACACAATACTTCCCCAATAAGCAATAAATAAAGTCTGCCAAGAACAACTAAAATATCTACTCATGTTGAAACACGTCAATGTATAAAGCTGAGGATGATCTGAAAAATTCAAGAATATTATTTTTCTAATAACACAGCTCCCTCATAAATCCTTCGAAAGGAGCCTTGATGGTAGCTACCCTATAACTGGTGACAACACCCCGCCTGGCAGGTATGTAACTGTCTTAGGGAGTCCCCATAGCATTCGCCAATATCTCCAAGTCACGAGCCAGGTGAAGCGGGTGTCCGTCGACCTGGCGTAGTTACGGACACACTGTCCAGGTTGTTGCTTCACCGTACAAATCGAGTCCTATACTCCGTGGCGGCGGGTGTCTTCCACCTAAGGAGCCATCTTCGGCCGGTTACGTATCTTTGTCAGAATCAACGGCCAGAAATTTTGGGCTGATTGGCGCTCCAACGGTGTCTTTACTGAACTCTAAAATATTGCATAATGTAATTTCTTGTTTAGTGGCAGTACTTCGATTTTACAGTTTCCATTCACAAGCTCACGAAGCGGAAAACATCCCTTTGCGTAACTCTAAGTTTAGGCGTAGGAACACTGTTGTTGTCGTTCAGTAAAAAAAACTAGTTTAACGTACGTCTCCATGCCATTCTAGGAGTATTCTATGCGAGTCTCTTCACTTCTTCGTATCTGCCACATCCTACATCCATTTTAACCTCATTAATGTATACCAGTCTTGATCTGCCTTTACAATTGTTACCTCCCCACTCCCTGTATTACCAAACTGATAGTATGTTGATGCTTCAGTATATCAACTGATCCCTGCTTTTAGTCAAGTTGTGCCACAAATTCCTTTTTACACACAGTTTCATACTATAAATCCTAATGGGCTGCCGGACACGGTGACCGAGCGGTTCTAGACGCTACAGTCTGGAACCGCGCGATCGCTACGGTCGCAGGTTCGAATCATTTCTCGGGCATGAATGTGTGTGATGTCCTTAGTTAGGTTTGAGTAATTCTAAGTTCTAGGGGACTGATGACCTCAGATGTTAAGTCCCATAGTGCTCAGAGCCATTTGAACCTAATTAGTTATTTGATCTTCTCGTCTGTTCTGCAGCATTCTTGTAAAGCACCATATCACAAAAGTATTCTCTTCTTGTCTGAACTGTTATCGTCCAAGTTTCACTTCCGTAAAAGGCAGCACTCCATACGATTAGCGTCATTAAAACTTCCTCGCATTTAAAGATACAGTAGATATTACCAAATACCTCTTGTTCAGGTATATATTTCTTGCTACTGGCTTCATCAGGTTTTTGCTCCCCAAATACCACGGTCATCTACTGCTGTTACTGTCTCCTTTCCTAATCAAAATCGCCCAGCACCGCCTGATTCAGTACGACTACATTCCATTATGTTTGTTGGTATTCATCTTACTATCTCTTTCGAAGACACTATCCATTCCGTTCAATAGCTCTTCCTGGTCCTTTGCGGCCTCTGAAGAATTACAGTGACGTTGGCAAACATGAAACTCTTTATATCTTTTTCCTGATCTTCACTTCCATTTCCACATTTCCCCTTCATTTCCTCCACTGCTCACTGAATGTACAGAATGAATAACACCGGATATAAGCTACTATCCCATCTCAACAACTATTTCCCTTTCATGTGCTTCGACTCCAATGACTTCAGTCCGGTCTCCGTATAAATTGTAAACAAAGTTTCCCTCCATTTCAGTCTTGCGCTAGCATCTGAATTCTGAAGAGTTTAGTCTATCAAAGGTTGTCAAAACCTTTTTCTAAATATATAGACTTAAATATAGTTTTCCCTTTCTTCAACACACCTTATAGGATAATCCGTAGGGTCAGTATTGTGTCGTGCGTTCCTAAATTTCTTCGGAACCCAAAGTGATCTATATCGAGGTAAGCTTCTACTAGTTTTTCCATTCGTTTGTAAATAATTCGTGTCAATATTTTGCAGCCATGGCTTACTAAACTGGTCATTTGATAGCATTACAGATATTGGCAGCTGCCTTTTTTGCAGTTGGAACTGTTAAATTCTTCCCAGAATCTGATAGTATTTTCCGTGTCTAGGGTTACTCTCGTGACTATTATTGAAAACGTCTCAGGTCATGGATTCGAACCTCCCAATTCTCTAAATTTTCTGTAAAAATCTCCACTGTCGTTCGTCCAGCGTCCTTGTCAAAGAGGGTGGACATGTGGACAGTCTGAGGACACTGTCTTACTCTTCGAGTGAGAAACTTCTCTAAAAGACAGAAGAATCAGATATGATCAAGGGCATGAGGATGCAGGAGGTGACAGAAACAACTGCATTAAAGACTCATAATCTGTATCCACAGGGCATGTGGACTGTAACTGAGAAAGTGTCATGATGATCGCTCCATTTGCGAAAGATTCCGGACTAGCCCTCAGTCGGAATACAAGGAAGGGACTGCCAAAGGGGTGCTGACATTGATAGAAAGATACCGAATTGAACGGCTAACGTTCTGTGAGTCGGGACGTGGAATGTCAGAAGTTTGTACTTGGTAGGGTAGCTAGAAAATTCGAAAAAGGAAATGCTAAGGCTCAATCTAGACATAGAGGGGATCAGTGATGTTAAATGGAAAGAAGACAAGCGTTTCTGATCTGATGGTATAAGGTAATATCAGCAGCAGCAGAAAATGGTATAACGTGACCAGGTTTCGTTATGAATAGCAAGGTAGGGTAGACAGCGAGTTACTGTGAACAGTTCAATCAATCAAATAAACACAGACAACAATAGTTCAGGAATACATGGCGATGTCGCTAGCAGAAGATGAGAAGGTAGGGAAAGTACGTGAGGATAGTGAACGAGTAATTCAGTATGTAAAGGTACATGAAAATGTAATAGTCATGGGGGACTGGGATGCTGTTGCAGGGAAAGGAGTAGAAGAAAGACTTACGAGAGAATATATAGTAGACAGTAGCAGTGAGAGAGGAGAAAGACTAATTGACTTCTGCAACAAATTTCAGCTAGTAACCGCAAATACTGTTTAAAAATCGTACGAGGAGGAAGTATACGTGGAGGTATACTTCCTACAGCCGAATTAGCCATTTCACCAGTCGGCCTGACAATCACTCAGACTAGTCACCCAGCATAAAGAATGGTGGTCCGTCACAATAGTGAATGGTGGAGCAAATAAATAATGCTGGTACTTTTTGATGTCCCAAGCAACGGTGAGTAACTATTTCTCGTTTTCAGAGTGATTCACGTTGGAGAGTACTCTGGAAGCAAAAGGTATGGTCTTTTCAGCACCTTCGTGAATTTCCACTAAAAACCTCAACTATACCACAACCGCCAGCATTTGTGTGAAGTTCCGTCATCACGTTCTCGTCATAATATGCTGGGACTGGAGAAGGAAAGATCTTCCCTGCATCTCTTTCCAGAAAATTTGAGGTCTCCCTGCAGTAGTTCTCGTAAGTAGCGCCTGGCTACAGGAGGCCAACATGAATCACCGGCAGTAGGGGCATGTTCTGAGAAAACGTCCCACGTAAGGAATGTGCCACAGACTAGGAACCGCTCATTTTTGTTGTATCGGGAAGAACTTCGTCGTTATTCACTAGAAGGCTCAAGATTTTTGTTTCTTGGGCGGCAAAGAGGCAGTTATTCGAATTTAGGCACTTCAGTATTGTTGTCAGGCGGGTTAGATGTTCTTCGGATGTCTTCTTTGGAAGTCTCATCTAGATAGCAAAGATACATTCTCCATTTAAGGTGTCCATCATATATTTGAAACTGTCCATCATATATTTGAACGTGGCTGGACCTTTGAACAGTCCAAAAGGCAGAGCTTTGAAGTTAGAGAAGCTATCAACCGTTAAGAAGGCAGTCTTTTCCTCGGCAGCCTAGTCAACCTCGATTTATCACCATTTCGTTCAGTCGTTGATAGCCGAGGCAGGAACGCCATGTGCCATAATTGTTCTCCAGAAGTACCATAGGACTGTCTGAAAGTTCAAAGGTGTCATCTTGCAGCGTGTTCTCCAATTCCTCACTGACCGTCTATTTGTCAGGTGGTGATACCCAACACGAGCGCTGTCCTACTCTTGGAACATTCCCGGTGTTGATACTGTGTTTTGCCATGGGCCACTTATATTGTACTTTCGCCACTCTGGATTTGAAAGCATTGGAAAATTGGCGCAGAATGGTTAACAGACGCTGATGACCTTTGGTCAAGCCAGAGCCTATTGACAGTTCGACAGTAGCTTCCTTTACTGCGTTGTTTGTAGCGGTAGTGGAGGACAAAACTTCAATGATGGCACTAAGCTGCTCTTCCTGGCCTGGTTCAATTGTCTCTGTGCAAACATCTTTAGGGATGATTAAAACTGTGTGCCCGGCCGAGATCTGCCAGGAAGTTTCATATCAGCGCACAATCGGCTGCAGAGTGAAAATCTCATTCTGGAAACATCCCCCAGGCTGTGGCTAAGCCATGTCTCCGAAATATCCTTTCTTTCAGGAGTGCTAGTTCTGCAAGTTTCGCAGGAGAGCTTTTGCAAAGTTTGGAAGGTAGGATACGAGATACTGGCGGAAGTAAAGCTGTTAGTATCGGCCGTGAGTCGTGCTTCGGTAGCTCAGATGGTTAGAGCACTTGCCCGCGAAAGGCAAAGGTCCCGAGTTCGAGTCTCGGTCGGGCACACAGTTTTAATCTGCCAGGAAGTTTCATATCAGCGCACACTCCGCTGCAGAGTGGAAATCTCATTCTGGATCTTTAGGGATGAGTTGTGGCTCTTGATGTATGTTAGTGTTCCAATTCTCCTTGAGCAGTTACAGTGTTTATGATCGTCACTGGCATTCCTTTTGTGAGGCTGAGTTGCTGTTTTCAGAGACAAAAGCTTCACAGTTTAAATGAGCATCTCGATTGACGACTGGAGCTAGTCTCACTGGCGACGGTGTTACCACAAAGTTTTCAACAGTAACCAACATTCTACAAACGTTAGTGTTATGCTTGATTGTTAGAATAGTTCTGTCAGTCTTATCTTCCACAGACTACGACTGCTTGTGATGCCTGCAAGAATTCCAATATGAAAATAATTTTGTTACTACCTTCTGCTGAAACGACGAATGGTGAGGCTTGTGTTTCGTCATTGATAACTGTTCTTGCAATGCATGTTCCTCTCTGCTGAACATATTTCTCATTTGCGGTTTTCAGTGCAATCGCTTTCGTGTTATGGAACATAGTCTTCTTCAGGCACCGACAAGAAGCACTGGACATGACAGCTAAGAGAGCTGATGAGTTGACTAGTGTGGCAAAGGAAGCATAAGAGTTGACTAGTGCGTGAACAAGATGGCCACCGACGATGACGTCAATGAGTTTTCCTGACATCTTGGTGACTGTCGTCCATGGAGGATTTTCATTTCTCTCTTCCTCACCTCCATTTGTAGTGTTCGCACATAGTTTTCCGGCCATCGCTAATGACGTAGATGTCGTCAGGACGTTTCCCTACTCTTCCTTCCCTCCACAAAGTTCCGAAATTCGACAGTAAGGCAAGTCTGACTGTAATTTAGCGTTAGTTTATTTTCTACAAGCCATGAACTTAGGTCATGTGTTGCACTATTAGAATGGGAAGAGGAATCCTAAAATATAATACCATACGGCATAAGCGAAAAATAAGCAAAGTAGGTCTAGCGGTTCTAGGCGCTCAGTCCGGAACGGCGCGACTGCTACGGTCGCAGGTTCGCATCCTGCCTCGGGCATGGATGTGTGTGATGTCCTTAGGTTAGTTAGGTTTAAGTAGTTCTAAGTTCTAGGGGACTGATGGCCACAGCTGTTAAGTCCCATAGTGCTCAGAGCCATTTGAACCATTTGTTGCATTGTGTTTGGCAGCTGCGACGTAAGTCCGAGTTATTCACGTCCACTCTTTATGCCACGTTCGACTGGGAGCGGATACCGATACACCTTTCTTCAACATTCTCTGTTACCTCCTGACGTAGGGGGTCGACATTCGTGGCTGTTATCTCTTGTTTACTCGATCCGATGTTTCTAGCTGCCATACACTGCGTGATCTCTTCTTTTGTTATCTGGCGTGTGAGCGAGACGAGATTGTGGCGGTCTTCTACTACCGGCATCTAACCACATTAGGGAACTGTTCACGACTTTATCGTCCGAACTTTTCTTCTGTATTTTCTCGATGCGCTGGCACCAGTTATTCGGTGGGTGATTGTAACATCTTTTACTAGAAAAGCTTGGTGCATGTCTTCTGGGACTCCTTTCATCAATTTTGAGATTTTGTCATCTTCTGTCAAAATTCTGTGTGTGCGATTGTGTCTTCCCACATGGCTTTGGGCCCTTTTCTTCAATTGTTCTGCCACTAACCTGAATTGATGCCGATTGCAGCCAATCATTTTCTTCAGTTCGTCCCCGAATTCATGCCAGGTACTGAACTTCTAGTCATTGTTCTCGAATCACGGCTTGGCTGTGCCCTCCAAGTAAAATCAGACATTTACCAATCACATCATATCATACCACCTATTGTATTAGGCGAATCGGTAGAGTCCTATCAGCCATTTAGTGGGGTCTTGACTTGAATACACTGGTTTTCAGCCATATTACTCCTGGTCTGAATCTATTGGTTCCATGAATATGCGATCCGTGGGAACGATGCATTACTAGAATTCTGGTTCCTGTCCGTGTAGGCGACGACTTTTACGTTGCCTGTTTGACGTCAGGGTGATGTAGATGTTTTGCGGTAACTGACGTCTCCACCAAAAAATGCCACGTCGAAACCGCAATCGAGTCCCAGACTGAAAGCAGAGGCGTCAACTAAGTACAACACACTGAAAGTGGTTGGGAACACCAACTGACAGCCAGAACAGAACTGAGCTCTTGGACGGATAGTGTTACTATTTATACAAATATCCAGAATAAACAAGCATCGCCGACATAAGAAATTTCAAGAACCTTCCAGAAACGATAAATGCTAAGTAAATAACCGACACTTGTTGGGTGTGGATCGCCAGCGACCGACGCAACCCGATACTTCACAAGGTTTGCCTCCCTGCTAGTGGCAATATTTCTGCAATAAAAAGTGCCGGGTGAAGCCTATATAATTTGGAGCTGACTTTTGTTTCGACATCTTTGTTTTGTAACGCTCTTTCATACCGACAGATGTGTATGTACATAAATGCTACAGAATCTACATTCCTATTCTATTTTCGGATGATTTACGATGCGCTTTTAAAAAGATTACATTGTACGTCGGGTAACGAAAAAAAAGTAATAAATTAGTGTAACCGAATTATTGGAAAGCTATAGCTTTAAAACGAGAAACATCAAATACTTTCCCGAATGTTTCTGATTCGCTATTGTTTGAAACGAACTCTATCAACTGACACTCTTTCCAATTTTATGTTACAATATTTATGTCAGTAGTCACCACGGATTTGGAGAAGGATTAATTAATTTTTATTTACTGGAATGATCTTTCGTTAATATATTTGTGAGATTCTTGCACCGCTATGCTCCATTACTGGTTCGCAACTCCAAAATATCAACTGTGTTGATCTCTACAAGCCTGGTATTAAAGATCATCTAAAAACCCAACTAAAGATAATTTTTGCTTCAGTGTGGAAGTGGATGGTTAATGCCAGAACAGTATTTTAACATTGAAACAGTATTGGTAGGGCATTCGAGAAAAGTCTTAGTTCTCCTGTTCTCTATGCGGATGCTAAAAACAAGTAATACAAAACCCGTGTTAAAAGTTACATAAAAGCAAATGGGATAAGGTGAAAAACGTAAAAGATTTATTTAGAAAAATGTGTTTGGTTGGTCACTGACAGAGACAATAAAAACTGAAATATAAAACCGTGCCAGCCACTCAGAGGCCCTGAAATATCCTTTATAATAGTTTAGATACAATTCTGTCTAAAACACAATAAACGTTATTGCTACCTAAAGCGGACTGCAAGTCATTATCTTGACCTGTTCTCTTTTCCAAACGCCAAATACTAACTGTGGGGCACTTCTCTGCCACTGAACAAGGTGTTCTTTGTGTAAGTTTCTGAAAGCAGCCGAAGTTCAATAGAGGAGTGAGTACGTCTAGTACGAATTGCACAGACAATATTTTAAGGTAGAGCTAACTGCAATATATTCATTTGTGAAACTGCACGCTAAAGGCGAACGATCTTTAATAGAAAAGCACGAATAATATTTCAGAATAAAGCTAAGTGCTCTTAGGATAAATTCAGTTGTGAAACCGCTTACTGGAAGCAGAAATACAGGTCTGCACAGAATGCACGAGCCAGAAACGAAAAATGGGAAGAACAGCGGCTGAGAGGGAAGTCATTATAAGTACAAAGACACTGCGGCAAGGATATTGCAAAAACATTTTTGGCGAATAATGAGATAGTATGCGTTCTTATTATGTAAGTGCCGACATAAAATCACTCGTAAGAGCAGAGGAAAGAGCATTCATTAGCACAGCATAAAACGTAAATTTTGCAAAAACAGACATTAATGTCTGATGGGATGACCGCAATCAGTGGCTTTACGATGATACTTATAATCCGTCCTGATTGCATAAAATGTTTGTTTACATGAGCGGTTTCGGTTCCTCTAGAACCATCTTCAGATCTGCAATTTCTGTTTCAGGAGTAACCCGTCCACACACAACAAACTTCACATGCTGCTGAAGATGGTTCTAGTGGAACCGAAACCGCTCATGTAAACAAACATTTTATACAGTCAAGACGGATTATAAGTAACATTGTAAAACGTAAATTTGCAATGTCTGGTGGAATATACTTCGGGTTTTTAAATTGTTTGAATGATATAATTTCACTTGCAGCAATCATTTTTTTATTGGGTATACTTATCCATTATGAAGTATCCTATAAAGTGGAGGCACCAAAATCGATGACACATTATGCTATACAAGTCTCTTCACCTATATTTAAATAGCATCCACCCTCATTGTGCTTGTGAGTGCAGGCGTCGTATTTGTCAAAAAATAGAAATCATTAGTCCCATTAGTACGTGTGTGTGTGTGTCAAAGTTTTCAAAGCTATACTTTTTTCACGTCCCATCGCATTCAACATATTCATTACGGTCGACGGAGTGCCGCGCGGAGTCGCCGGAGAGGTGCCATGTCAACTCCCGCCGGAGGTTCGAGTCCTCCCTCGGGCATGGCTGTGTGTGTTGTGCTTAGCACAGGTTAGCTTAGGTTAGTTTAAGTAGTGTGTAAGTCTAGGGACAGATGACTTCAGAAGTTTGGTCCCTTAGGAATTTACACGCATTTGAAACTTTTTTTTTTTTGAACACACGTTATGGCCACGTGGTCATGTAACTCCGCAATAGCTTATGCTGAAGTACACACGGATGTGCAAAGACTGTGAACTCAACGTTCACACGTGGTGCACGTTAGTGTTTCCTTAGATGTGGATTTAAAAGTGACACGATATAATAACTTAAAACAATAGCCACAATTACCAGTGTAATATCCTAAATGCAATAATTTGTATTCTTACAGTTATACTATGAGTAACAAAATATAAAATGTAAAACCACCACAACTTGTTGTTTATGGCTCGCTGTACAAAGTGTGTTACAGTTCTGTTAGCACTGCTTGTTTGAAATTATAAACTACAACGCTATCTCGTTGCGAGATGCGACGCTATGATCTTTGTAGTTTCAACAGCAGCCATGTAGAAGGTCAAAGCCCAGCAGGTGCCCAGGTCGCGAATGTAAACAGTACGCGTCTGACACTCGTAGGAAACAGGGCGGTGGAGTAGCGAGGCAACATCAGCCGACAAAGATGGCCATCAGACGGGTCACAGTCTGGATTACCTGCAGTGTGCGTCGGATTTGGCCCCAGCCGACTTCCGGTTGTTCCTCAAATTAAAGTTGGCATTGAAAGGACACCTTTACGACGGTGTTAACGACATAAAAGAACTTTACTGTAGTACTAAATGCAGTCCCAAAAAAAGACCGCAGTGATTGTTTGAAAACACTTTCAAAAATTTTTAGCTGTGTACTGGATCATGAGGAGGCCATTTTGTCGTATCCGAAAGCGGGAACGAAGATGCAAAACGAAAGACCAGAGAAGGCAGTGAAGAAACGGCAGCCAGTGGTGAGCGGAATCAGACCGCTCCGCGGCAGGCGTGCCCCCTGCAATAGCTGCACATAAACGCAGCCTATGGCTAGCGACATCTGCTGTAAACAAAATTAAGTATTGTCAGTTTGCGTTCTGGAAATAAAACTACTAATGTTATTTGTTTGAAATTGTTGTATAGCATTCCGAGAACGCTGCATCCCGTAGGCACCTTATTAGCGACGAGTGGGCAAGATCCCACAGTTGACATACATTTCCTTGGGATTTCGCTCTGTCAGTTGCTATTCCTGTAACTTCAAATCGCTCCGAACTAAACACACAGAAATTTCACTGTCGCCACAATTTATAGCGACTGATTACACACTTATAATTGTGCAATGATGGATCTGATTATTTCCTTATATTTAGCTATTTTTAATATCAACGACCAATCATTGCGTTACTGCATCATTGCATGTTGGTCCTCCAGCATTCCATAACCATTGAGGCTTGACTGATTGTTACCTAGACTATATGATACACTAATTTGGAAGGCATACTTTTAATAATAACTTAGATACTGCTTTTGTTGATGAGCACTGATACAGAACATGTAACTACTAAGATGAAGTTTTTTTGGCCGTTTCTGGCAACGCAATATTTGGCGTTTTTGTAGGCCACAAGTGCATCAATACTCGCTGCACTCACAATGCATACTCACGCACGACTCCTTAACAATCACACTCTGCCCTCTCGTAGAGGCTGCTGTAGACTTCAAGGTGAACAGCGATACTGAAGTGCGTTTACATTCTCGGGCAGGACTATTTTGGGGAATTCTAGAAGAGTGCTGCAAAAAACAAGAAAACACAGGCCACGAGGTAATGTGGATCAGAGGGAAGGGCAAAGGGGGGAGGGGTAGGGTTGGGTACCGGGACCAAGAACACAGTCTTATGTGGTAAATGACAAAACTGAGATACTATAAAGATTGAAGAATTGGAGAAAATGAAAAGTACGTTTCATATTAGTAGAATTCATACACTACATATGTCAATATAACAAAAGAGCAGAATATCACGAGAAATATAATTACAATATAAAATTTTCATATCAATAGCATTACATAAATGTAATGGAATTTAAGACGATAAAAGCAAGTAAAATTAAGTGAACACATTACTGTTCAGTGAAAACCTTATTAACATTCCATACTGTATAACAAGGCATTACTACCGAAATGCGGTGATTGTTGTCTGTCTGCTTGCAGGTTCAGTCTCAGCGACCAATGTAACAGCATTCCACGGTGCAACACACAGCCGGCCAGAGTGACCGAGCGGTTCTAGTCGCTACAGTCTGGAACCGCGCGACCGCTACAGTTGCAGGTTCGAATCCTGCCTCGGGCATGGATGTGTATGATGTTCTTAGGTTAGTTAGGCTTAAGTAGTCCTAAGTTCTAGCGGACTGATGACAACAGCACTTAAGTCCCATAATCCTCAGAGCCATTTGAACCATTTGCAACACACAATCAGATCCGCACTTCCACTTCGAGGAAGTGGAATTACCTAGGATATGAAAAACTTATAGGTACTACATATCATTTTGTGAAAGAGTCCTTGTCTCATAGATATCAAAATGCCATTGAAATGATCGTACAAAAAGTTTTAACACACACTGAGCCGCTATTAAGAGAATATCACTGCTAAAGAAAAACGTAGAGAACCTAATCGTCATGTATACTGTAGATCTGTGTCACAATAAATAGCAACTAAAGTCCATAAAAACTGTGGTCACTATGCCTTTTCACAATGGTGTGAGCTGTTTCCCACAAGTTGTTTACTAGCTCAACAGTATTTGGAGAGTCGATTCCTATAATATGGAATGGATCCTCGTACTAATGATAAACCCTTTGTTTCTCACCAAGTGAGGTGGCGCAGTGGTTAGTACACCAGAATGACATTTTGGACGATGACAGTTCATATCTGCATCTGGCCATCAAGATTTAGTTTTTCTATGATTTCCCTATATCATTCCAGTCAAATGCCAAGATTACCTTTGAAAACGGCGTGGTCGTTTCCCTTCCTTTTGTAATCAGAGGTTGTCTCTGTCTCTGATGTCTGCGCTGTCAATGAGATGTTAAACTCTACCCTTCCTTCCTTCCTTTAATATCTCATCATTCACATTACTTGAATGCGTATAGGTTTTAATCAGTTCAAGCCCCATACTCCATACCTTATGGACTGTACTATTCTCTGATGGTGTTTTTTTCTCCGTTGGGCCTTCTTACTTAAAATGTCCATTACCAGATCTATCTTTTCATCGCATGTTTGCTCTATGGCTGCAGAACTAGTTAAAATATCCGAAAATATATATGTATGATGCTTGATTAAGGAAAATTTCACACTGTACGAATCTACCTTCAGAGTCCTCTATACAGTCCATACAAGTCCTGTGATTGTGGTGGATATATATTCAACAAATGTGGTTCATCACCTTCAAAATTTTCTCTGCTGGATTACAGGCAAGCCGATATTTAGTTATTAAGGCACATTCTGTGCCCTTCCTCTGTGGCGGTATCTCCTCCCACTCTTTTGGAATGAAACGAGGACCGTTGTCAGTCAGAACCTGCTTTAGTTAGCATACATTTGTAAAATAACGGTATTCCTTGAACACTTTCCAGTGCCACCGTACGTTGTACGAAATTCGCATGTTATTTAGGCAAAAGATCAAGTAAGTCTTTGGCTACAATATCCTTGACACCTTTTGGATTCAGAGGTCCTATGTGTGTAACAGTTACTATCTTCGCCTTCATAAATCACACATACAAAGATTCCTAAGAATGTCTTTTCAGCTTCTATAAATATCTGTCTGTTCCAAAATGTGTATTACTGTAAATTGTATAACATACCAGTTTCCCAATTCCGTTTTCAAGAATATATAGTCTCCAACCTTGTGGTAACTCATTCAAGCTCTGATAAGGAATGCTCTGATTGGTTATGAAGAAGAACACATGTATTTGATTGTGTAACTGTTACAGTGTGGATGACTGTCATCTCAGTGACATAACACGTGAAGGTAGAATGTAAGCATTTCATAATAACTGACACTTACTTTTGCTAATGATCACTGATGTTCCATGTACAACTTCTAGAATTAAATTTTTGACTGTTTTTGTGTAACATTACAGTAGTTTTTGTAGTCCACATGCCCAGCAACAACCATAGCTCCTACAAGGAAAAGTCACACATTATTCTCTTACAGCCGAACACCACACTCTCGAGAAAGCCAACTATCAATTCTCAGGCGACCGGTAACACTAAACAAGCAACCCTTCACTGCTGATGAAGTCATGGCAATCAAGTGGTGCTTATGTATCAGATGGTTGCGTACAAGGTGAGTTTGCTAAATAGGGTCAAACTGCTGGGAATGATTCCTGTAAAAGTAAGCAGAAAAACAAATGTGAACACATCAGGGAGAGGGAATGTCCTGTTCACACAAGTGTTTTAGCTGCACTCTCAACTGGGCAGTACTGTTATCCATGAGATTTGTCAAAATCCATATCACTTACAAAGCATGCAGAACTACACTTGGCCTGTATGGCACCCTCTTGAGTGTGGACTCGACTTGCATCGTGAATCTGACGTTATCATGGGTGCTGTCGATGTGGCTAAAAAAATTCTTCCAGCTTTTCACGCCGATGAGGCCAGACAACGAATGTGTTGTCAACGTAACAATAAAAGCAACTATGCTTTGCAGGAGTCGTGTCCAGGGTGATGATCTCAAAAGTGATGAATGACGAGAATTTGTAACAGCGCCGTCAGTAAAGACGGTGGTCAGCAGGTAAGCACTTCTTGGAACCCGGCTGTCAGAAAGTTGAAGCGGGTGTGGCAAGAGCGCAACGAAAACATTACCATATATGGCCCTGGAGCGAGCACCGGTGATCTCACTGAAGACAACGCGGCTATATGAGGACGGCAGCAGCAATCATTCGACAGTCACCGCTTCACATTGGCCGAGGCGTACTCAACCGAAAGCTCGTGGATTTTAAACCACTGGACGCCGCTGGAAGCCCGAGCAAGTTTTATCAGTATACTGGGTGAGTCACCTAATATTACCGCTGGATATATTTCGTAAACCACATCAAATACTGACGAACCGATTCCACAGACCGAACGTGAGGAGAGGGGCTAGTGTAATTGTTTAATACAAACCATACAAAAATGCACGGAAGTATGTTTTTTAACACAAACCTACGTTTTTTTAAAAAATGGAACCACGTTAGTTTTGTTAGCACATCTGAACATATAAACAAATACATAATCAGTGCCGTTTGTTGCATTGTAAAATGTTAATTACATCTGGAGATATTGTAACCTAAAGTTGACGCTTGAGTACCACTCCACCTTTGTTCGATCGTGTGTATAGGAGAGACCCGAATTACGTAGGGGATCCAAAGCGAACGGTGATGGACCTTAGGTACAGAAGAGACTGGAACAGCACATTACGTCCACAAGCTAACACCTTTTTGTTGGTCTTTTTCACTGAGGCATATGTGCATTACCATGAGAGGTGAGGTACACGTACACACGTGGTTTGCGTTTTCAATTACGGAGTGGAATAGAGTATGTCCCGACATGTCACGCCAATAGATGTTCAATGTGGTGGCCATCGTTTGCTGCACACAATTGCAATCTCTGGCGTAATGAATGTCGTACACGCCGCAGTACATCTGGTGTAATGTCTCCGCAGGCTGCCAAAATACGTTGTTTCACATCAAATGGCTCTGAGCACTATGGGACTTAACATCTATGGTCATCAGTACCCTAGAACTACTTAAACCTAACTAACCTAAGGACATCACACAACACCCAGTCATCACGAGGCAGAGAAGATCCCTGGCCCCGGGCGCGGGAAACGAGAACGCTACCGCATGACCACGAGCTGCGGACATGTTTCATGTCCTCTGGGGTTGTAGGCACATCACGGTACACATTCTCCTTTAACGTACCCCACAGAAAGAATTCCAGAGGTGTAAGATCAGGAGAACGGGCAGGCTAATTTATGCGTCCTCCACGTCCTATGAAAAGCCCGTCGAACATCGTGTCAAGAGTCAGCCTAGTGTTAATTGCAGAATGTGCAGGTGCACCATCATGCTGATACCACATACGTCGACGCGTTTCCAGTGGGACATTTTTGAGCAACGTTGGCAGATCATTCTGTAGAAACGCGATGTATGTTGCAGCTGTTTGTGCCCCTGCAATGAAGTGAGGACCAATGAGGTGGTCGCCAATGATTCCGCACCATACATTTACAGTCCACGGTCGCTGCCGCTATACCTGTCTGAGCCAGCGAGGATTGTCCACGGACCAGTAATGCATGTTCCGTAGATTCACTGCCCCGTGGTTTGTGAAACCCGCTTCATCGGTAAACAGGTAGAACTGCAACACATTCTGTGTTAATGCCCATTGATAGAATTGCACTCGATGATTAAAATCATCACCATCATCATGACGTAGTGACACATGAAACGGGTGTAAGCGGTGACGATGCAGTATGCCCTGGACACTACTTTGACTCAGTTCACCGGCTCTCACAATGTCCCGTGTACTCATGTGTAGGTTCATGGCAACAGCAGCTAACACACCAACTGCACCCGCTTCTCCTGTGACGGGCCTGTTACGGACCCGTTTGCGTGCTACGACCATACCTGTTGCATACAGTTGGCGGTAGATGTTATGCAATGTGCGGCACGTTGGATACTCTCTGTCCGAGTACCGTTCTGCATGCACCCTGCAGGCTTCAGATGCATTTCGTCGACACTCGTCATAGATGAGTATTATCTCCGCCTTTTCAGAGTTCGAATACACCATGGTGTCAGTGAGTCCCACTATCACAGACGTCTGGTAACACGGTGTCCTACAGTTGATCTGCGTGCTGAGACGAATGCAGAATAACAATAGCAGCAAGCGCTACATGCGGGCACTGCGACAGCCAGGCCAAACCACAACAGTGCACTACAGCCATACTCGTAAACACGGTCGTCATCGTAAACATGTCCCTGCAGATGCTGCTCGCCGACCGTGGTCCGTGTTTGTTACAACACGCAACTGAACGTCGGAGGTTTCAAGCGTTAACTTTAGGTTACAATATCTCCGGACGTAATTAACATTTTACAATGTAACAAATGGCACTGATTACGTATTTGTTTATATGTTCAGATGTGCTAACAAAACTAACGTGGTTCCATTTAAAAAAAAAAAAACGTAGGTTTGTGTTAAAGAACATACTTCAGTGCATTTTTGTATGGTTTGTATTAAACAATTACACTAGCCCCTCTCCTCACGTTCGGTCTGTGGAAACGGTTCGTCAGTATTTGATGTGTTTTACGAAATATATCCAGCGGTAACGTTAGGTCACTCACCCTGTATATAATCGCGGAACTATGTAGTAGTATATGAAATAGGAATGCAGACAGAATGGGATGATAACAGTCAACCTGCTTTGTCACAAATCTCCCATTGAATTCTGTTTAAATCTTTCTCTAATTGTAAAAGTGCTGTAAACGTCATTCTACCTGCTAAGTCGTAGCATCAGTGTTGTCTTGCGTGTTCTTTCATTTCTTTGGAACCTGACTGATTTTTCTCGATGTCTGCATTACCAATCTTTCAGTTTTTCTGCAAATAATTCGTGTAAGTTATTTGCGTAACTTGGTAAGTAGCCAGCTCGATACTATGCAAGGGCTGTGGAGTGGGTGCCCTAATCGATGAGCGGGTGGCTGGGTTAGCCACCCACGCTCGACGCACAGTGGAATGCAGTGTGTTAAGCGCACTGGTCGCACAGAGTTAGGGCAGCCCTGGCTGCTATGCCAAGTCGCCCGTAGTAAGCGCTGGACTGAGGTGGGGCTGCATTTGCATGCGCCTCTCGCCTGCAGTGTTGGTGTGGCGTGGCAAGGTGTGAAGGGGACGTTGCTGCGAGGCGTCAGCTGCTGCCGCATCAACTTAGCTCCGACTCTGCGCTCCCAATAGTCGATCAGCCGCCGCGCTTCCACCTGTTGCCACCGCCGCTGGCTCGTGCGTCGCTACCCACAGCACGCACTACACGTTCGTTACACAGACAACAAATCTCCCGAGACTTTCCATTAAACGCTGCGCTTCAGATTCGTTCAAAAAAACGGGTTGAAGGCCTTCTTTGTTTTTATTTATTTTGCTAGTGACTCTTAAGTGTTGGCACACGTTGCAACGAAATTGCGTCACACACACACACACACACACACACACACACACACACACACATATATATATATATATATATATATATATAAAGATGATGTATGACATATATCTGCTTGTGTCTGTATATGTGCGGATGGATATGTGTGTGTGAGAGAGTGTATACCTGACCTTTGTTTCACCTAAGGTAAGTCTTTCCGCTCCTGGGATTGAAATGACTCCCTACCCTCTCCCTTAAAACCCACATCCTTTCATCTTTCCCTCTCCTTCCCTCTTACCTGATGAAACATTCGTGGGTTGCGAAAGCTTGAATTTTGTGTGTGTGTGTTTGTTTGTGTGCCTATCAACATACCAACGCTTTCGTTTGGTAAGTTACATCATCTTTGTTTTTAGATAAATTATTACCACGTGGAACGTTTCCCTATATATATAAGGTGAGTCGAACACCCCCATTATTCCGTTGGCAATTGCACGTATCGACAAGCAGTGCTCGCCGAGTCATAGCCGACTATGGGGCACATACTTTGGTATATGCACAATAATCACAACTTTTATATTGACCGAGATAATGAGGCAAGTACATGTTTTTTAAATGGGACGCTATACTTTTTTTACCATCATTCGAACGCGCTGGAAAAGACGCGTATAGTGATGTAACGCATGTTGCTATTGTGATTCAAACTTCGCTTAAAAGACGCTGGGAAATATTGTACGACTGAAGGTCGAGGGGGTCGGACCGTAAACACGCCTCGCGAGACCGGCAGGCCGAGTTTCCGTGTTCTCTGCAGCATGCACGGCCTACGGTACGTAGCTAAATCCTCAGCCGCCCTCTTTTAAGCAAAGTTTGAATCACAATAGCAAAATGCGTTACATCACTATACGCCTCTTTTGCAGATCGTTCGAATGATGGTAAAAAAAGTATAGTGTCCCATTTAAAAAACACGTACTCATTATCTCATTATCTCGGTCAATATAAACGTTGTGAGTATTGTGCATGTACCAACGTATGTGTCCCATAGTCCGTTATGATACGCCGAAAACCGCCTCCGGAATAAGGGAGGTGTTACGTCTTACGCGACTCACCCTATAGTGATGCTTTAATTTGAGGAAGAAATTTGGAGCACAGCACCGTATGGTAGTGAAACATGGCCTGAGGGAAAACTGGAAAGTAAGAGAATCGAAGAATTTGAGCTGTGGTGCAACAGAATAATGTTAAAAATTAGGTGGAATGCTAAGGTAAGGAATAAGGACAATCGGTGAGGAAATGAATGTATGGAAAACACTAACAAGAAAGGATGATAGGACATTTATTAATACATCAAGGAATAATTTCATGTACTAGAGGGAGCTGCTGAGGGTTTGAGTGTAAAAACTGTAGAGCAACACAGAGATTGGTTTACATGCAGCATAAAATTAAGGATGTAGGTTACAATTACTACTTTGAGATGAAAAGATTGGCACAGGAGAGGAATTCGTGACGGGCTCCATCAAACCCGTGAGAAGACTAATAACTAAAGAAAAAAAAAAAAAAAACAGCCGTGTGAACATCAGAGCTCAGATGGGAGGTTAGTGCTCAACAAACAAGGTGTAAACAATATATACAGAACTATATGACGTATTATAACTTAATGATAGTAGTTGGAAAGAGAAGAGGAAGCAGATGGAGATGAAATGGGTAATGCGATACTGTGAGAAGAATTTCACAAAGTAGTGAAACTCGTTATAGTTCACCTGGAGTAGACGATATTCATTACATTTAGAATACTGTTGGGAGAGCCTATCGTGACAAGATTTTGCCGCCTTGAGCACAGGATATATTATACAGATGAAGCATCCTAGTACTTAAACAAAAATGTAATCGTTGTATACCAAAGGGAAAGGTTCTGACAGGCTTAAGTATTACGGACCCATCGCTCGAGTGTTTGCTAAGTACTAGCACTAATTATGCACGAAAGGATGGTGTGTCTGGTTGAAGTCGACGTGACCTGGTCGTGGAGAGGGGGGCTGGGGATGGGTTGGTGGGGAGGGGGTACCATCAAATTGGACTTCAACTAATGAACAAGTGAAGACTTACCCTGGAGCATAGGTTGAAGAGACGCAAACCCAAATCAGTAACATTTATAGATTTAAAAGAAACTATTGACCTTCTGGATAGAATATCTGGTTGAATATATGAAGTTACCAGGGATATAATACAGGGAGCGAAAGATTATCTGCAATTTTAACTGGAACATAACTTCATTTGTAAGAGATGAAAAGATGAAGGTGATGCACACGTACATAAGGAACTGGGGTAGATGTGTAACTTCGCCAATGTAATTGAAGTTGTAAAAGGAAAAGAAACAAAAGAACAATTCTTACGGAACTAAAGTGCATTGTGAAAAAATTAGACACAAGTATTTGTCATTTTCGCAGTAATTCTGTCAGAGATGGCAAAGGACTTGGAATATCGTTCAACGGAGTGGATGGTATGTTGGAAAGAAAGTAGAAGAGTAAAAGTAATAAAATGAATGCAAGGGTAACGGAACATAGTCAAACTACTACGTAGTGCTGAGGGAATTGTATTAGGAAAAGAGACGTCTTTTGCTATTTAGGAAGTAAAATAACGACTAATGAAGTAAAGAAAATAACAACTGTAGCCACTAAATGTATTTTTAAGTGGTAGGAATTCTTTTCTGAAAGGATTTTACTGTTGTGTAGCTTTAATGTAATGAACCGTGGGCGATAAATAGAAAAGACAAGACGAGAGTAGAAGAATTTCAAATGTGATGGCACACGAGAGCCAAAGAAAATTATCCGGAGAATCCGAACCCCACGAATAAAACTTAGGATTTTCAGCAAGGATATTGTTTGACAATATTTCTTAAGAACCAGTGATAACAGGTGGCTCTATACAGAGTAATTTCATTTCGTTTAATTTTGCTTCAAATGTTCAAATGTGTGTGAAATCTTATGGGACTTAACTGCTAAGCTCATCAGTCCCTAAGCTTACACACTACTTAACCTAAATTATCCTAAGGACAAAAACACATCCATGCCCGAGGGAGGACTCGAACTTCCGCTGGGAGCAGCCGCACAGTCCATGAGTGCAGCGCCTTAGACCGCTCACCTAATTAATTTTGGTACTTCCATTTACCTTTGTGTACGTTTTGCACTAAAATAGCTCAATTGTCGTGTCTAAGTCTTCTGGCTGTGATTATTCATACCCAAGAACAAGAGAATATGTGGAAGACGCCCATACAAGCTATAGGGTACGACTGAGACAGCTAAAGTGGGTTTGCGAGCTACTGGAGCTGGAGCAGCTGCCATCAATTTGGCATCCTTGAAAAAGTTACAGTAATATTGCCGGAAGTGTGCGGTAACCTTGGTTAGGACCTGATCATAGTGTACTTTGATCATTTAGTATGTCAAAACACAGCTAAAGAAGATAACAAATATGTACCATCATACGATACTGCAGTGCCTGTGTTAGTCCGAATCGCGATGCAACAGCCACTGCGGCGACTAGAGCCGCCATGAAATACACTCCTGGAAATTGAAATAAGAACACCGTGAATTCATTGTCCCAGGAAGGGGAAACTTTATTGACACATTCCTGGGGTCAGACACATCACATGATCACACTGACAGAACCACATGCACATAGACACAGGCAACAGAGCATGCACAATGTCGGCACTAGTACACTGTATATCCACCTTTCGCAGCAATGCAGGCTGCTATTCTCCCATGGAGACGATCGTAGAGATGCTGGATGTAGTCCTGTGGAACGGCTTGCCATGCCATTTCCACCTGGCGCCTCAGTTGGACCAGCGTTCGTGCTGGACGTGCAGACCGCGTGAGACGACGCTTCATCCAGTCCCAAACATGCTCAATGGGGGACAGATCCGGAGATCTTGCTGGCCAGGGTAGTTGACTTACACCTTCTAGAGCACGTTGGGTGGCACGGGATACATGCGGACGTGCATAGTCCTGTTGGAACAGCAAGTTCCCTTGCCGGTCTAGGAATGGTAGAACGATGGGTTCGATGACGGTTTGGATGTACCGTGCACTATTCAGTGTCCCCTCGACGATCACCAGAGGTGTACGGCCAGTGTAGGAGATCGCTCCCCACACCATGAAGCCGGGTGTTGGCCCTGTGTGCCTCGGTCGTATGCAGTCCTGTTTGTGGCGCTCACCTGCATGGCGCCAAACACGCATACGACCATCATTGGCACCAAGGCAGAAGCGACTCTCATCGCTGAAGACAACACATCTCCATTCGTCCCTCCATTCACGCCTGTCGCGACACCACTGGAGGCGGGCTGCACGATGTTGGGGCGTGAGCGGAAGACGGCCTAACGGTGTGCGGGACCGTAGCCCAGCTTCATGGAGACGGTTGCGAATGGTCCTCGCCGATACCCCAGGAGCAACAGTGTCCCTAATTTGCTGGGAAGTGGCGGTGCGGTCCCCTACGGCACTGCGTAGGATCCTACGATCTTGGCGTGCATCCGTGCGTCGCTGCGGTCCGGTCCCAGGTCGACGGGCACGTGCTTCTTCCGCCGACCACTGGCGACAACATCGATGTACTGTGGAGACCTCACGCCCCACGTGTTGAGCAATTCGGCGGTACGTCCACCCGGCCTCCCGCGTGCCCACTATACGCCCTCGCTCAAAGTCCGTCAACTGCACTTACGGTTTCATGTCCACGCTGTCGCGGCATGCTACCAGTGTTAAAGACTGCGATGGAGCTCCGTATGCCACGGCAAACTGGCTGACACTGACGGCGGAGGTGCACAAATGCTGCGCCGCTTGCGCCATTCGACGGCCACCACCGCGGTTCCTGGTGTGTCCGCTGTGCCGTGCGTGTGATCATTGCTTGTACAGCCCTCTCGCAGTGTCCGGAGCAAGTATGGTGGGTCTGACACACCAGTGTCAATGTGTTCTTTTTTCCATTTCCAGGAGTGTACATTAAATGTATATGCTGTTGCAAATATGGACTACCATCAGTTGTGTAATGGAACGACGACAGTGAAAATCTGTACCAGACCAGGACTCGAGCCAGATTACCTGTTTATCACGAGCTGTCGCCTTACCATTAGGCTATCCGAGCACGACATGCGTGCATATCAAGGAACTTCACGTCGCAGTTCTGAATAACACAGGTGCTGAAATATCGTATTTATCGGTCGACATAGGGAGAGCGACTCTCACGTAGAATGTTTCTCCTGTACGGGAATACACATGACAGGTGTACAAGTACTTAATGTGGATGCCTGGCTGACACATTTGGAGACTACGGTCGGACGTGATTTGTGCTTGGACAGCCAAATGGTAAGGCGACTGCTCGCGATAAGCGGGAAATCCGGGTTCGAGTGCGATCCAGCACAAATTTTCACTGTCATTGCACTATACAGCTGATGGTAGTCCATACCAGCTGCGCATCCTTTCGTGTAAATACCATCATAGTTAGCTTTGTAATTCTGTGTGCTTTATGTTGAGCCTCCCTTAAATTAGTTCTTTTGCCGCGAATAATAAAGACTAAAAACATGAGACGTCATTAGCACATTGTTCCATATAGATAAAGGAGTAATAGAGCCTTGGCCGTATTTTATACGGCACAAAGTGTTAGTTGGCCAGGGTGACCGAGCGGTTCTAGGCAGTACAGTCTGGAACCCCGCTACTGCTACGGTCGCAGGTTCGAATCCTGCCTCGGGCATGGATGTGTGTGACGTCCTTAGGTTAGTTAGGTTTAAGTAGTTCTAAGTTCTAGGGGACTTATGACCTTAGAAGTTAAGTCCCATAGTGCTCAGAGCCATTTCAAGCATTTGAACAAAATGTTAACCAAAATCACTCTTACTGCAAATGTGAATTTCTATTTGAATTGTAAATAGTGTTCAGCCACTAAAACTCGTGTACTGTATGTAGTCGAGTTTGTTCAGTCCGATTACAGTACTATATAGTCCAGTCAATGAAGGAAAACTAGGGGAAAAAGTTCGCATACCCAGAAATTTTTGTACAGTGCTAAAGGGGGTGGGGGGAGGGGTGAATGACGTATAGTAGAGTCCCGTTAATCCGAACTAATTGGGAACCGACCTTGTTCGGATTACCGATTTGTTCGGATTAGCCGGAATGATGGTGGCGAGTTTCTAGAATGACGTATATCAAGCTGATAAGTAGGGGCACGATGGTAACAAATGGGAACCAGTGTGGAACAATGGCTCATTCTCACTCCCTGCCCTCGTTGTTGTGCACTGTTAAGACCTTTGTAGTGTCGGCTGTCAGCGCACTGCCAGATGGATCGCAAAGCGCTTGGTTATATTAGTTATCGATCGCTGGCACGCGTAACAGTTGTATTGTATTCGTTCAGGTGTAGTGGTGTACGTTTTCTGTCATGAGCAAAAGGAAAATTACAACGTTAACTCTCAAAAAAACAAAAAAAAAAAAAAAAAGAAACTGAATACTTTGAAGCGGATAGACAACGGTGAGAATGTATTTGAACTGGCAACGGAACTGGGTATTAGTAAAACAACCATTTGTGATTGGAAGAAGAACCGAGTGAAGCTTGAACGGTCCTGTGCAACGTTTTCTGGACAAACACTCGAAATTCGGCAGACTTAGAAACAGTCCGAGTACGATAAAGTGGATGAAGCTCTTTTCCTTTGGCTTACTCAGGAAAGGGAAAGGGGAACTCTTTTGAGTGGAGCACTGGTTCAGGAGAAGGCTATTTACCTGAACAAGTTAACGAATGGTGATGAGTCTTTTTGTGTGACTACAGGTTGGTTGGACAGGTTCAAAAAATGCCACGGTATATCAGCTAACATTTTACTAAAGAGAAGCTTTTGAAGCTTTTTTTTTGACCGTGATGCCGCAAGGAATATTTGGGTGAGTTTGAAAAAATGACAAGAGAGGGAAAGTACTCTCCGGAACAAATTTATAACGCTGACAAGACTGCCTCAATTTTAGGGCGTTGCCAACAAAAAGACCATGCTCCTGGTCTTAAAATGTGCAAAGCTCGTGTGACTTTATTAGCGTGCAGCAACGCTGCTGGTAATCACAAGCTGTCTTTAGTGCTGATCAGAAAATCTGCTAGGCACAGAGTTAACATGAAGTCCCTGCCTGTATATTACTGCAAGCAGAAAAAAGCATGGATGGATGGTAAGTTGTTCAAAGAATGATTTCACAGCCAGTTTGTTCCCTCTGTTCGACGGTTTTCTAAGGAACATCATTTGTCTCCCCGTGCAACACCTTTGATTGATAACGCGCCATCTCACCCCAGCGTTGAGAAATTGTGTGATGGAGAAATTGTGGCGAAGTTTTTGCTGCCGGATGTTACACCACTTCTACAGCCGATAGACCAGGGTGTACTGCAAACATTAAAACTGATTTAGAGAAAACAATTTTTAAGAATGTTGATCCAAAATGATAGCATTCCTTTAGTGGGTAAAATAAAAAAGACCATTGTGAAGGATGTTGTTTATTGGGCTCCTGAGGTGTGGTAGAGTATTTCAGAAAATACTCTGAGAGAGTCGTGGAGAAAACTGTGGGCATCTCTTGAATTTCAGGACAACCTAGTTGAAAATGAAGAGGGAAAATCTACTACAGATGATACAGACAATCCCTGGATGTGAAGAAGCTAGTGAAGGAGACGTAGATGAGTGGATTGCAGCGGATGGGGCATGTGTGGAGAACCTTACTGACGCTGATTTAGTTGCTGCTGCGACTCAATACCAGGAAGAAGTGGACTGCTGTGACGGAAGTGACAATGAACCTGAAAGCGACAAAGGAGAGCTGGTGCCACACAGTGTCGCAGCAGAAGCCCTTGACCTCGCGATACGTTATTTCAAGCAATAGCCCACTGCTACACTGCTAATTTGCCAAAAAAACAATGACTGAGTTTTTATCATCTAAAAAGTGGGGATAAAATGTCCGCTGTATTTTAAATATGTTTGACAGCTTTTCTTTCATTGTTACGCATTGTTTAAACGTAATGTTTTCTTGCCAATATTTCTACTACCTGTTTACTGTACTGTGTAAATTGAAATATTGTGTATGTACAGCAGTTTACCTCACAGTTTTCCATACTTAGACTAGCGTTTTTCACTTTCGGATTAACCGAACGTTCGTATTACCGGGGTTCGGCTTAGCGGGACTTTGCTGTACTTAAAACTAAAAAAGGGGAGGCATGATTAACGTACTTAAAACCTAACCTGTGCGGTGTGAGCGTTAGACATGAGATTGGTATGTGTTGTATCCTGCAGCTGCTGTCGTTCAGAGCGTATTCTGAAGCCTTGTAACCACGCTGTAGTTACTTGGTAGTGAATTAATGAATGACCAGAAAGCTACTCACCACTGTGTTACTTGTAGATTGAATGTATCACTTTCATTCAGGAATTTCAGGCATTTCATAGTGGACTGTAGTGAGTCGTGCCATTTACTGTACATCCACACTGTATCTTGCAAGGTGGGTGTGAGTATGTCTGATGGAATGACGCCGGTCATGTTCAAGTCTGGAACAGCAATCGCCCCTAATGCATTGTTTGATTCAAGTTAAAATATCTGAAGTTCCGTAACACATGGATGACCCGCTTCTGTTGCAAAACCAATTTAAGCCCCTTGCGCACTTAAGATGTTGCGAGAGCTGAGGCTAGGCGATACATTTGCTACCCGTTCTATTGTGAAAAGAATATCACTCCTTAGCAGTGGAAACAGTTCAACCGACATTGTCGAATACATATATATTGACAGCATGTTTCACTTGAAGCAGTCTCTTCAAGTGTGGTAGACAGTTGACAGCTTCGGCTTTTGAGCTTTTTTACATAATAATGCACTTAAAAAGTGCATATAAGGGTAGTTGCCTTTTTCGGAAGAAAGTTACAGTTGACATAGAGAATGACATATTAATTTCTCCTCTAGCAGTGTAGAACATTCTACAGAGATTTACTTGGAATCTGTCCATATCCGTTTTTTATGTTGGTGTTGTTCGTAACTCTGCATTGCATGTAGTGTTAACGCAGTTTGCGAAAAATAATCACCCTCTGGCATATCTGCACACTGCGTCGCCAGTAATTCATGAGGTTCACTGCGGTCTGTCGGTGTAATATTGTGAAACGCCATGTAGTTGCTACACGTAGTGGGGTAGAGACAGCGGCGTCTCGCATGTTCGCTCTTCAGTTTTCAGGTCTATGATGGAGAGAAGCGCATGTCCACTGCCGAGTGACATGCCTTCCCTTGCACTTCTACCCTCGACCACCGCCCTCCCACCCAGTTGCAACCTCAGAATATGGTTCTACTTTACGTAGACGGTGTACACACATTCATTTTTTCCTTGACCCATTTGGTTTGGCAAAAAACACTAATTTTATGCCATTAAAACAAACTTTTAATGCTCTACTGTTTTTCCATCCGCTGCAACACGAAACTATGTAGCCCTAGAGAAAAAACGGGGTAGGAAAGTAAATGTAGTATAAGCTTGAAACTTCTTTATTTAAATGAGTGTGTCTGTACTTAAACTGCTGAATGACTGAGACCCACAATATCCTAGCGCAACGCAATCTGACTGTTCAAAAAAGATAACCTGAGTCAAATAATTAATCCAGAAGAACGGCCCTGAGTAAAAAGGAATCCTAAAATAACCTGTACATTTCATTAAGCACTTACCTCACAAAAATCTTCATTACTCCAACTACTGCAATACAGCGATCGTCAATACTGCCAGCTAAATAAAAGGTTCAAACTACTAAAGCCACTAACTACTAATAGGCATGTGGTTAGCAAAGGAACGTTTTTGTTGCAAAATGTCTCTGAGCACTACGGGACTTAACTGCTGAGGTCATCAGTCCCCTAGCACTTAGAACTACTTAAACCTAACTAACCTAAGGACATCACACACATCCGTACCCGAGGCAAGAATCGAACCTGAGACCGTAGCGCCTAGAACCGCTCGGCCACACCAGCCGGCTTTTGTTGCAAACCAAATAAAATTTTTTTTTTATCTTACTAATATGACATCCAGTTCAGACACGAATATAAATC